>NC_071269.1:6412500-6712500 GCF_023375685.1 Ictalurus furcatus
GCTATGTTTGTTCGTGAAAAACATTTAACTCCATAATTATGCATGCTGAAATTTTGGATTGAGGTTAAAGTCGTATGGTACGCAGTTGCTCTGTGTGTGTGTGTGTGTGTGTGTGTGTGTGTGTGTGTGTGTGTGTGTGTTTTTCCTTTAAAATGCTTCAAATCTCAACTATAAATCTGGATGCTCTTCATTATGCACCAGGACACGCTCAGGCAAGCATCCGAGCTAGGAGAGGGAGGAACATGCACTGCATTCTGGGAGTTTGTATGTGTCGTGGAATGTCCTGTTAGCCAAAGTACGACCCACATCTCCAGCCAAGCGTGCAGTGAAGATTTAAAGCACTCTTAACACCTGACATGTCATCGGGACATCTGTCTGTCTGCACGTGTGAGATTATATATTACACCACAGACATGTCGGTAGTGGTTCAGAGAAGAGACCATGACTAGGTGAACATCTCTCATACACACGCATGATTTACACACACACACGTGCGCACACACACACACACACACACACACACACACTCGCTCACTGAACACAATGCACTTTATTCAAACAGGCGAGCTCAGGAATTCTGGGCCTTGAGATAAAAGGGCAGAATGTGTGGTTGGTGGTGTGACTAGGAAGTGTGTGTGTGTGTGTGTGTGTGTGTGTGTGTGTGTGTGTGTGTGTGTGTGTGTCTTTGGTGCATATTATGACTCTGTCATAGCCATAAGTCAACCTATGTAGATGATCAAACACCTCCTGCACTCATCTTTTATACTGTGTGTGTGTGATGCACCGTGTTTTTCTCCAAGACACATAACAAAGTCTTTGCCCTTCAGCAGTTCTGCATGAACACACAGTTGTTCACTGATTGTCTGTGTACGTACATGATGCACAATCATGCGACCCTTGAGTTTTTTGACCTTTGACCCTGCACAGCACTCAAGGGCACATTTCAAAACCTAGCAACCGGGGGGGGTATTTTCGGACAAAATTGACACACCATCAATGTTGGGCAAAAGGTTTTACTCTGGTTTTTAAAATTAAGTACAAATTGAAATTCAAACCCTGCATCTAATTTACTCAGTGTTGCCAGATTTGGGGAAAAATCCCCTACATTTGGAATAGTTTTTAAATCATTGATATATATATAAAAAAATGGTCATGGACTGGAATTTGTAATCTATTTTTTTTTTTTCCATTTTCAAACATGATGCAGAGCTAGATGTAAATTTTTACTACTTGCTATTAGAATTTCAGTGATGTCTTAACTAAGTTACAGTTTTTTTAATGAATGAAAATGTAATCAGTGGTCCAAATACCAAAACAACCTTGCACTCCCGTTTTTTGTTTTTGTTTTGGTGCCCAGCATGTCCTGAAATTTCGGTTTCAGTTTCAGTTGCAGGTTTTATGAGGAAGTCAAAGCCAGTAAACCCGTGCTAATCTCTACACTCTGACGTGTTTGATTAACATCTGCTGAACTCCTGACTCCTGAATGGGTGTGCTAATATCATCATGGGAGTAGAGCGTGTTACACTTGAGGACTGATTCGGTCAAAATGCATTCATATTTTGGATTGACAGGGTCCTATAAAGTGTATGATGTACATAGTAGGTGTGGCGTTTTCAGGTTTTACAGCGAGAGATATAAACATAATATCGAGTTTCACTGATTTGTAATAAATAACTGAAGGATTCTGTTCAGTCATGTGTTAGTTATTAGGTTAGGTCGCCTTAGTATCCTGTAGCAGGCTCACTAATGAGGATTATACTGCGTTTGACTAAAACTCAGACTTCCGACTAGAAAAAATGCAGAAAATTTGGGCCGGTCTCCTCAACCCAGAGGTCAGCAAGTGACATCAAATGATCATGTCTGCTCACAACACTTCTTAGCATTAAAGGAGTTATAAGTATTTGCTTTAGATCCAATCAACATACAGACATGTTCGCTTGTTAAATTCATAACTGACTGTTTTGAGGTCAGAGTTGGCTGGTTAGCTTGTTTCTAACAAAAGACTAACATGGAGGCATCCATGTTTTTTCCTCCCACTTTGTAGTTTGAACACACAGAGGTCAAAAATTCAGAGTTGCAACTTCCCACTTCTAAATTAGTCAAATACAGCATTAGATATTAATGGTTGGTAATATGATTATTAGAGCAATTAAATCTTCTTTGTCGTCTTCATCTTCTTCTTCGTCGTCGTCTTCTTCGTTGTCTTCGTCTTCTTTGTAGTCTTCTTCGTTGTCTTCTTTTTCTTCGTCCTGTTCTTCGTCTTCTTTGTCTTCTTCTTCTTATTATTAGATGTTAAGAGAGAAATCACTTGGTCAGTCCATCCATGATTTTGCGATCACTGAAATGAACACAAAATCAAGGAAACTTCACCCGAACTTGCATTTTTTTTTCGAAATTATGGCTGATTTTCCGCAGATTTGGGCCAAGATGCGTCATGTGACATCATCACAACGCACATTTAGACAAAGCCCCCTTCGGTTCACGTGCGTTGAACATGAGTACAGCTAAAAGGTCTCATTTAGCAACAAACATCACTGTGAGTGAATATTTGACATCGCTGTGCAAAACTATTTCGTGCAACTGCGATTTCACCAATTCAAGTAGTTTTCTGCAATAAGAAGCACAAAAAAATTCCATTTTTGGCCGCAACGATCGCAAAAAAACCTCCCCGAAATCCTGTCCGGACTGCTTGGTGGTGTTCCGTTATAAGGAAGTAATCAACGGCGGGGTGGTGTGACGAAGCTGAATCACCTGAATGTGAATTATTTATAAGTTGAGTTCCTCTTATACGACATCGATGTACCAATCATTATTAGCATTTTTAGATTTTAAAGGTTACTTTTTGTCAAAGGTTTTCTAAAATGAAGTTTGTCACGTTACCAAGAAACTTACCAATCCCGTTACAAAGCGCTGACACTGGAGACTCCTTCCAAAAGGCTTAAATGAACATTCTCCTTACAGAAAACGTCGCCTTTTCAACAATTTTAGACGCTTTTATTGTCTTGATCAATCTGATCATGTGGAGCAGTCGGTGTGTGCAGGTCCCAGTGTACGAGCTGTTCGTGTAGAAACGATAACGTGTTAGACTGAGCGTGTTAGTATAAGCTGAACTACTGTCAGAAATGCTGCTATAGAAGATCAGCTACGAGATTTCATCGTGTTCATTCCACAATAGACACAATTCTAATCCAGATTGGCGAACGTTACACAAATGTAGGTCATTTTGTGTGTAAGACGAGTAATGTGTTAATACTTTTGATAGGATAGTGTGTGAATTCATGCCAACAAAGCCAGTCTGGAAACTGTGTGTCTGTGTCCTATGAAACGTAAGGGTACATTAAAGAAGACGGTCTTGGAAACGAGGGAAAAGTCACTTGCACATTTTGGGAACTTTAATTAATGTAAAGCTCTTAATTGTAGTAGTTTATGACTGAAGGCCAAATAAATGTCTTCCCCTTTCTCCCTCTCTCTTTCTCTCTCTCTCTTAGATGAACACGATGCAGTCCAGAAAAAGACGTTCACAAAGTGGATTAATGCACAGTTCTCCAAGGTAACCACGACACAAACAGCAAAAACCTCCTTTTAAATTAAAAAAAAAAAAAAAACTCCTCCTAAAACCGCTCTCGGTTTTATTTTCTCCCCGAGACGGTTCTGGCTCTGTTTGGGAAATCTGAGAATTTCTATTCCAGAACCTGGCGAAGATTCCCGGGTTCTATGGAGCAGTTTCTTTGATCTGCTGTGGGGGAAAAATTGATTTGATTTGCTGGAAAGCTTCTGAGGTATTTTTGGCTGTTGCGAGACGTTCCACTTCTGAGCAGGCTCCCAAATCTTTTCACGGTTTTCCTTTGGTATTTACAGTAGAACCACAGATGGCGGTCCTACATCCTTCTTTTTCCTTTTCATAGGACTTTGCGGTATTTTGTTTCATAGGACTTTGCGGTATTTTGTTTCATAGGACTTTGCGGTATTTTGTTTCATAGGACTATGCGGTATTTTGTCCTATGGGAGCTTCTGATTAAAAAAAACAAAAAACAACACTTTAGACAAACGGTGCCCTAAATCTGCGTTTTGGTGGTGTGCCATGGTGGGGTTTTTTTGACTCCTCATCTGTACGGGACTTCAAACTGGACAGTCCTGAAAACTGACGCACAGCGACCCCACTGTTCGTCGCTTCTCCGTTTCTGTTTTTATTCATTTGGATACTGTTTTAGCATGAGGCTACATTTTGTGTGTTTGGAAAACAATCAACGAGACCAATCAGATTTGAGAAATCAGCAGCTTTAGTAGAGTGAGTTTTTGTTAATCGTTCTACTAAAGCTGCTGATTTGTCAATTCTGATTGGTCTTGTTGAGTTGATTTTCATGTCATTTTTCACACAAGGTGTGGGAAAGGCAACCTTTTAAGACTAAGATTCAGCAACTGGAAGGAAAACGTGAATAAATGACATGAATATGGTGTTTGTGTCTGGGAGATATTTTTGTTTGTGTGTGTTTGCATGGTTGTGTTTATGTCCCTTGAAGACTAATAACCCATCTGCTCATCATTCCCATGTGAAAGTTTTAGCCTTGTTCTGTTGGATATTTATAGCAGGACAAGGGTGATCGTGACCAGCAGCTAAACATGTCTCATCTGCCCTTCAGTGCACTTCCTCTTTTTCCCTAATGTCTCAAACAAGCTGAACTTTTTATGATGTGTGTCCCTCTGGGTAATTACTGCTATAATTTAACAGAGCTGTTACGCCATTATGACTGGCATGGGGAGTTTATGGCGGACTATTTATTTCGAGGTTTTTTTTTTTTTTTTTTTTTTTTTTTTTTAAATAACCTTTTCGGTGAATCGTGTCATATTGGTTTCTTCAGTTAAAATGATTAATTCAGATTCGTTCATCAGTTTGGTCGTTTGCAAATGTCCAGCCTGATAAGGCAGGCAACAAGCAGACATGCTTATATGTGTGCATTTAGAAACATTATTGAGGTTCGACTGAACTTGCTGAGTCAGCTGATTCACTGAATGAGAGAGGAGCACATCTTGGCCATTACCAAAAGAATCACCGAGTCAAACAGTGACCTGTTGAACAAGAGATTCTTGGTCAAGATGAAAAGATTCACTGAGTCAAACACTAACCAGATGAATGATCGAGGAGTGAATCTTGGTCATGACCAAAACATTCAAATAATGGTCTGCTGAACCAGAGAGGAGTGAATCTTGGTCATGAATGAAAGATTTGTGGAGTCAAATACTGACCATGCTTGAATGAGAGGAACAAATCTCAGTGAAGGCCAAAAGATTCACTGAATCAAACACGGACCTTTTGAACAAGAGAGGAGTGGATCTCGATCATGACAAAAAGAGTCGCCGAGTCAAACCCTGATCTGCTGAATTAGAAACATTTGAATGTTGGTCATGACCTAGAGGTTCACTTGAGTCAAACACTAACCTACTGAATGACAGGGGAGTGAATCTCAGTTATGAATGAAAGATTCGTGAAGTCAAATACCGATTTGCTGAATGAGAGAGGAACAAATCTCAGCGAAGACCAAAGGATTCACTGAATCAAACATTGACCTATTGAGCTGTAGAATCTTGGTCAAGATGAAAAGATTCACTGAGTCAAACATTAACCTACTGAATGACAGAGGAGTGAATCTCCGTCATGAATGAAAGATTCACTGAGTCAAACACTAACCAGATGAACAACAGAGGAGTGACCTAGAGACAACCCATGTTGGTCATGACCTAGAGATTCACTGAATCAAACACTGACCTTTAATGAATCTGCTGCTGAAGTTGCTGTTTTGGTTTAACTTTATGTAACCCTTTCTATTTGCTGCTTCTAAGATTTGTTTTCTATTGTATCATTCCAATATGAGTGCTTAATGTGTGTTCTGTGTTAATGTCTTTGGTATTGTGACATTGTTTGTGTGTGTGTGTGTGTGTGTGTGTGTGTGTATGTGTGAAGATTGTGTGTTAATTGTTTTTAACAGTTTGCCTGTTGTGTTCCAGACGGGGAAGACGGTTATTAAAGACTTGTTCTCTGACCTTAAAGATGGGAGGAAGCTTCTGGACCTGCTCGAGGGCCTTACAGGAACCACCCTGGTGTGTGTGTGTGTGTGTCTTGCATTTTGTGAGAACTACATATCCCCATAATAACGGGAAAACAAGACAGCATTGACACTGTGGGGGAAATTTAGCTCGTACCCATAGAGAAAAGTGTGTGTGTGTGTGTGTGTGTGTGTGTGTGTGTGTGTAAACCTGTCTTTCTGTGCGGGCTGCATTTATGAGCCAAACATTTTAGGGTGTGTTTGTGGTGTGTCTCCATTTGTCTATGTGTAATTATAGAATGTGTGTGTGTGTGTGTGTGTTCCTTGTGTGTGTATTTTTGGGGGGTTGGGGGGCAGTGAAGGGTCAGTTGTTGGGATGTTAACTGCCTGAGTAAGTGATGATGACTTGGTGTGTGTGTGGGTAATGAAATTCCTGAGAGCAATTTCATCAGGCACCAGCCCAATCCCCCATCTTTCTCTCTCTCTCTCTCTCTCTCTCTCTCTCTCTCTCTTACACATACACCCACACACACCATTTTGTGTTTTGAAGCTGTGAATAACAGTTAAGTTGATAGTGTGTGTATTGTAACTTGCAGCATGATTTCTTTGAGCCGCGAATGCTAATTACAACGCCCTCACACTACCGTGTGTGTGTGTGGTTTTACATACGTGATGTGTGTAAACCTTCTATGCATCGAGTATTATTATCCACAGCCAATCACAATATTTTCCTTTTTTCCCCCTCTTTCTCTGTTCTAGACTAAAGAGCGTGGTTTCACCAGAGTTCACGCTCTGAATAACGTCAACCGAGTTCTCCAAGTGCTGTACCAAAACAACGTAAGTTCTCTCGCTCTGTTTTGATATTATTTTCTCTCCTGGTTGTTTGTTGCAGATCACATTGTTGTTGTTGCTGATGTTGATTTAACTCTGAAGTTGGAACTATTGGTGCATTTGAGTCATGTCGGAAAGATCACATTTATGAGTTGAACACAAGAACGGCACCACAAAGTCGCAATTACAATTGGGGAAACTCGCGATTTTCTTTCTCGTTTCCGCGTTGGGGACGTGTCAGTAAGAAAACATGGTGGAATCAACAGATTTAGCAGTGTATGTATTTGATGTTAAATGTAAATGAGTCTTGTTTCATTTATACCTGTGGATAATCCCTATTTGGATATAATGCTGAAAATACAGACTGATGTAAAGAAAAGTGAGGACCTAAGTAAGAACATAAGGGAAAGTGAGGAGCTGTGTAAGAACATAAGGGAAAGTGAGGACCTAATTAAGAACATAAGGGGAAGTGAGGAGCTTTGTAAGAACAAGGAAAAGTGAGGACCTATGGAAGAACATGGGAAATTGAGGACCTGGTGCAACCAGGACCTTAGTTTTGCTCTATTCACCACTCTGTCCATCTCTTACTGTCTGTTTATCTCTCTAACTCTTCTCTCCTTCACTCTTTCTGTCACTGTCCTTGGTGATGTTTGAGCTCCAGGCAGTTGTTTCTCAATGTTCTGTGTTCAGCATCAGCATCACTCTGAGACAGACAGTGCAGTGTGGTAACAAGGACATCTTAATTAGTGTGTGTGTGCGCATCATGTAAACATTAGACCTCATAAAGATAGGTTGGTGTCAAATGTCCTCATAAGCACCCAGTCATCATAAAATAAACTGACTTTTATTTGAAAAATTAAGAGCCAAAATATTTACTTTGGGGTACTGAGGTAAAAGTTCGTGTTAGATTTAGGTGTCGCAGAGAATTTATAGCAAGGTCCTCACAAAGATAAAAAAAAAAAAAAAAACTGTGTGTTTGCTGTTGAAAGATAGTGATAAACGTTGTTGGGGGCGAGGTCTTTGTGGTCCTGTGCTTATTTCCTTCCCTTTTATGTTTGGCATAGCTGTAGTGTGACACATATACATACACACACAGTCACCAGTTTTGTTTTTGGTAAAACATTGCGATTTTATTCCAACTGTTTCCATAGGGTTTCTATATATATAACCGCCCCCCTCCCACGCACATTTTTTTTTTTACAGTTGGAAGTTAAAATCTAGCAACCCTCTTCAGAGTGATTAACTGTTTTGAGCTCCAAGTCTCGTTATTAAACTTCTTAGCATCGATAGCTGAAAGAAAAGCCATTCAGCTGCTTGAAAACCAAGTTAAACACAATAAACATGCACATTTTGACTCCTAATGAGAACAAAGATGGTCAAGAGTCTGTTTTTCTTTGTAATGGAGAAAAAAAAAGATCCATCATGTAAAGCCAGCCATTAAACACTCCAACGCTATATACAGATTGTGTCCAAGAGCAACGTCGCTAATTCTGCGTCCAGCTTCATCCCCTTCATCAGTAGGCAGGAATTTACTCCATCTTGAGAAATCATTGTCGGTGTTTATTCTGCTTTTACTATATTTCTTGTTCAGTTTTTTTGAAGCACAGAGTGATATTTTCTTTGTGGGCGGAGTGAAGGGATGTTGGGGAGGATCTATAAAATGAGTGACAGGAGGTCCATGTCAACACAAACACACAACGGCGAAGCATAGGGCAGTTTTCCAAATGGATTTTCTTAGCCATGTAATACACTCGCGCTGAGGCTGAGGGTTAAGCCATAATGTTTTTTTATCATGGTCTACATATTTTCTAGGTTATTTATACAAGTAAGAAATAATTCCTCCTACTTCCTGTCCTAACCCTGAACTGTGTAACCAACATACAAAAGATTTTTCTGCTGCTGATATTCAGTACAGTGCGATGTGTGGAAAACAGTGAGACTGTCTGATAATCCAGACCCCAAATATTTAAGTAATTAGTTGGAGTTTGGAAATTCTGATTTAAGTTGAATGCCGCATTGCGCATCTGTAGGCCTGAGGCGTTTAAACCCTGTACAACCTGGACAATGTATAACGCTTCTCTTGAAGAATATATATTTTTTTTATTCATTAAGAACAACACTTTATCTGTTTGTTGTTACACTTAACGTCTACGAAACAAGTTGCATACTATCGTCACTGTTATAGCAATCTTCTCTTACCAGGTTCTCTTTTTTCCTTCAAGTGAATAATCCTCTGTGGAAAATGGCGGAGATTGGTTTCGTTTTTATTGAAATAATCTCTCCTCGAGATGAATGTATTTGTGAACAATTTAAGAGGCACTCTGATTGGCTGCTTCGCTTTCACCTGAGCAGCTGAGGAATTTGGGGAGTATTTGAAGGGATTATAGTGTAATATGTCTTTTGATGTTGTGTATTGGTATGTGATGACTAACACACACGCTGTCTCTGCAGGTGGACCTGGTGAATATCGGTGGGACAGACATCGTCGATGGAAATCATAAGCTGACCCTCGGGCTCATTTGGAGTATCATCTTACACTGGCAGGTGAGAACTTGCGCGCACACACACACACACACACCCCCCCTTTGCAGAGTGTATTTTACATATGTCATTTTATATACAAGCATCATTATCACCACCATTGTGTGTGTGTGTGTGTGTGTGTGTGTGTGTGTGTGTGTGTGTGTGTGTGTGTGTGTGTGTGTGTGTGTGTAGGTTAAAGACATCATGAAGGATGTGATGTCCAGTCTGCAGCAGACGAACAGTGAGAAGACGTTGCTGAGTTGGGTCAGACACTGCACACGTGGCCGGGGTGACGTGAACGTGCTCAACTTCACCACAAGCTGGACGGATGGACTCGCCTTCAACGCCATCCTTCACCATTTCCGGTAAAGCACGCACACACACACTTCTTTTGCTTTGTTCTTCTTGTTTTGTCTTTTCTCTTTTCTCCCCTCTAAACCCAAATCTCATCTCGTCTCATGTTTTGGTCTCTTCTCATTATCTCGTGTCCCGTTTCCCTTTTTTCTTCCTCGTTTTCTCATCTCCTAATGTCTCCTCTATTCTTCTCGTCTTCTTTGCCCTTGTTTTCTCACGTTTTGTCTCATCTCTTTCCTCCTCCTCCTTCTCACTGATCTCACTTACTTGTCTCGTCTCATCTCCGTCTCCTCTCATCTACAGGCCTCATGCGTTCCGTTGGGATAAGATTGTGGCTCTTTCCCCGGTCGAGAGACTTGACCATGCCTTCAACTTTGCCAAAGATGAGCTCAACATTGAGAAGCTGCTCGACCCTGAGGGTAAAAAAAAAAATAAATGACGTACACGTCTCTGCATACAAACACATGCCATTTGATGTGACCAATCAGAAAAGTCCCACACACCAGCCTTACACACATATAAATTGGCAACTCACGTAAATTGGCAAACGAAGACGTTTCTCATAACACTGCTGTCTCTAGACGTGGCTGTGCAGCTGCCGGATAAGAAATCCATCCTCATGTACGTGACGTCTCTGTTTGCCGTGCTGCCCAACGACGTCACCATGGACGACATCCGAGAGGTCGAGACCCTGCCCCGGAAGTACAAGGTGGACGAGGGCCATCCTGTTGGCACGCAGGTAAACTGCAGAAAACGCTAATCTGAGGATTTCTGAATCACTTCAACTAACACCATGTTTAAATGCACTCATGAACGAACAGGATCGTGGACTACATCGATTATTTAACATCAAAACTCACCGTTTAGGAGACGGAGGAGACATCGCTCGTTACGGTAGTGGGCGTTTCTTTTTCCACACATGCTGACAGCGGTAGACCAATCACAACAGACTGGGACGTCTGACCAATCAGAGCAGAGTTTGCTTTCTGAAAGAAAGCAAGACCGAATCCTTTCAATGCTTCAATTTAAATGCTTCAATTTAAATGATGAGCACATTAAAGTGTTTTTTGATGTCGGGTGCATATGAATCTATTGTATGAGACCTTTAAAACAAAATTAGGTACATTTCAAAACCATAATAGGTGCACTTTAAAGATTGCGAATCCCCGTGGAGCCAAAGAGTGAAAGAAGTGAGCAAATATGTCAGAAAGGGGACTACTTGTTTTTCTGAAAAACAACAAGGGCATTTGATTTTGGTTATTTTTACCACCATTACTACTATTAATTATAATAATTATATGGATTGTAATAATAATAATTTTATTTATACCACAGCGCTGTTGAATTCTGATTGCTCAGAAGTTGTTAATTTTCTGTAATAGCAGCAGCAGTTTCAGCTGGCAATCAAATCACAGGTTTATACTAATCAGTCCGTACACATTTTTTTTTTCTTTTCAATAATCCAAAATATTAATGATATCTCGGGGACAATTCATCACAGCGTGGCTATTACATCATCATATCACCCAGCTCTAGTTCAGAGGGTGCAGTGTGACAGGAAAGGGCTGTCCAAGCCGCGTGAGGTGGTGTAAGCGGGGCTTTGTGGTTCGAGAACTGCCCCTGTGGTGTAGATAGTGAGTCAGAAGCCACCCCTCCCACATGCACTCCGTTCTCGTCTCTTCACTCGCGGTCGCTCTTTTTTTCCACTGGTGAGAATGAGTCATCATTTTCACTCCGTCCACCCGAGTGGAACCAAACACACACAGAGCACATTTAGTTTGACTTTAGCTGCTTCGGTTTGGGTCTGCTCAACACACACACACACACACAAACACACTGTACAATTCTAGAAAAAGTTCTGGAAAGTCGTTCTCTTCCCAGACCATGCGGCCACTCAGCGCT
Source organism: Ictalurus furcatus (assembly GCF_023375685.1). Lineage (NCBI taxonomy): Eukaryota > Metazoa > Chordata > Actinopteri > Siluriformes > Ictaluridae > Ictalurus > Ictalurus furcatus. Next base: position 6,424,152 of record NC_071269.1, read on the forward strand.
TAGTATCACGAGTGTAAGATCCATACATGGTGTGTTTGAATGGGTGTAAATGTTTGTGTGTGCGTGTGTGTGTTTGATTGTGCGTTTGTGTGTGTGTGAGTGGAGAGAATCTGGGTCTGCCATATGTTTGCCATTTAGGGGCTTATGTATTGCCAAACCTCAGCTATTTTAGTTGTAGACACACACACACACACACACACACACACACACACAAGTAAGTTCTCAGGCTCATGTCTTATTATAACTTTTAACTTTACTTTCCACATGTGCATTCTTACACACACACACACACACACACACAATCAATTTCTGCTTTTTGCTTATTTTGCTCACACGCACAAACACACACGCACAAATGTGCCACATGCGTGTGTGCACACAATTTCTGCTCTTTCTTACTTGTTCTCTCTCTCTCTCTCAAACACACACACACACACACACACACACACACACACACACGTTATGCAGCATGAACGTGTGGGTTTGTGCTCAGAATGCCAGTGCATATTTTGACTCTGTGACCTTTTCTCCCCGGCGAAGGTCATTCTGCACAGATCCGCACTAAACAACACGGCTTTATTTAAGGATGTGAATCGGAGCGATTATAAGCACTTTCGCATTGAGTGATCGAGTTTCTGGGCTGTGTGTGTGTGTGTGTGTGTGTGTGTGTGTGGTAAATAAATAAACTCTTGACTAAAGTGCTCTCTCTAAAACCCAGCCAGCAACAAAAATAATTCATTCAAATGGTTACAATCCAAACCGAATATGGAAACCAGATATCAGAGTTTATTAAAATGCACATGAAATTCATGTGAATAAAAAAGTGATGCATGGAGAATATTGTAATATTGTTTTCAAATCTAATATAGATCACTGAGCACCTTCTGTCATTTATTATTTATTATTCATACGACAAAACTCAATCAGCATGCAAATTAGCCTTATAATAATAATAATCAGCATAACAAAAATTATATTATTATTATTATTAATCAGCATAAGAAAAATAATAATAATCAGAATAACAACCACGAACAACAATAATAATAATGATCGCAATAATCATCGTCATCATTATTTTTTTCCACCATGTTTACCGCTTGGCACTGGGAACTTTTATTATTATTGTGTCATTTATTGTTTTTTAAAAAAATTTTTTTGTAAATTTGATGCAATTTATTATTATTATTTTTTTTATTGTTACATTTTGTTATGTATAATTTAATTTTTGGTTAATTCTCTGTGGGTAATTTCCCATCAAGTTATTTATTTGTTAATTATTTGGTTTTTTTAATTGTTTTTTTTATATTGTTACTTTTTATTGCACTTAATTCTTGTTTTTTGTCTTTTTTAGTTATGTAGATATTTATTTTTTGAATTTTTTTTTATTGTTGCTTATTTATTTATTTTAATTTTGTTTTGGTTTTATTTTACTTTTTGTTGCACTTAATTGCAACAAAAGTAATTACGCCCCATCTATTGTTACTTTCATTGTTGCTTTTTGTTGCATATATTTCTTGTAACTTGTTTTGTTTTGCATCTTGTTCTTAATTTCATTTTCTTTTAGCAACAAAATGGTGAATGGTAGTTTTGTGGAATAAGTGATAAATGGCAAATTACAGGACAAAGTGATGTAAAGTCATAAATGACACTTTGCAGTTCAGTTTAGCCATGGACTTGGTCCCCATGCCAGCTGTGTACACTCCAGCCTAGGTGTTAAAACTCACACTAGTAACATGGATCCCTAATGAACGGCAGGCAAGTTCACTCATAGCTTTGGATCATCGATGTGGTCTGTATTTTCAGGTTGTAGCTACTTTCCCATTGACCTCACGTCTGCATGTTATCTCACAATAACATTAGTATTTTACAGAATTCTTGGGTGCGGTGTTGTTTTTCGCCATGTAGTAGGGCACGGTATGGGAGTGTCTTCCTCAGACAACATCTTTCTTTATAACGAAACACAGTGGTATTTACACCATGAAGAAAGACCTGCTCCAGTTACACTTATGCAATCTCACACACACACACACACACACGCACTTGGCATTTGCATGCTGATATTTACTCCTATTTGGAAATGTCAGGTGGTTTATGGGCGAATGTGATTGTGAATGTGGTTATTTTTAGATTTTTTTTCCTTGATCAAGAATACAGCTAAGAAGTTTATAATGCATTCAGTGACTAGCAAGACCAGATTTACCAACAAGGTTTTGCTAGTAGCACTAGTATCAACAACAAATATCCAGAATATAAAACCTAAAACCAGCACGTCAGATGTATCCACCCACTATAGACTCCTTTTCCAAATAAAAATAGTTCTCATCTTGTGCCTTTCGGTGTAATCCCCCTTGTTCTTGATTGTCTATTTACTCCATCTTCCTGTCCATGTCTCCTGCAGGGACTGGCTGGATCACCCGAGGAGGTGGGCAGATCACAGGCCGAGACCTCGGCCGTGGACAGGGAGATCGATTTGGAAGGAGGGATGGAGATGGATCTGGACTCCTACCAGGCCACGCTGGAGGAGGTGCTCACGTGGCTGCTGTCCGCCGAGGATGCATTGCAAATCCAGGATGAGGTTTCTGATGACGTGGAGGAAGTTAAGGACCAGTTCCATACGCATGAGGTACTGCAGCAACAGTTCTATTCCGAACATTGAGTAACGTAAAAATGTGGTCAGTGAGATTAATGTTGAGTATCCTTGACTTGCTCAAGTAACTTTAGACTGGAAGGGATGCTGGTTTTACAATTTGGTGAATAATTTCACTGGGATGCTGTAGATTTGCAATTGCGGCTGCTGTAATCATAAATACTGTCTTATGCTCATCCCAGGATAGAAGGTCTTTTCAAGACACTTTACTCTTTTAAGCCTGTATAGCGTAATGACTTGGAATCCAACCATCCGATGGGTTCCCTTTACAGTCTGGTTCCTCTCAAGGTTTTCCTTGCCCCTGTTGCCTCTGGCTTGGCCTTTACCACTAAACTCTGAACGCAACTATTCTGGCAATCCAGAGAATCTGAACGAAGGAGCTTGTGAATGTGAGGAGAGGTCACCTTTTCACTCTTCAGACTGTAAACACCTCTTGTCTTCTCCGAAAGGAATGTGTAGCCTCCTTCGCTCCATCCTCCTCTCAGAGTACACGGTCACAACATGCAAGGAATGTCAGGAATTCCATGGAGCGAGGCAGCTCCAATCCCCCAAACCTTGAAGAGAGGGATGGATGTAGGGACTGGGAGGTTGGGGAAGGTGTTCTGACAGTCGGGTTGTAATGAGGTAGGGGGAAGGTTTACATTCCTAATGTTAAATTTGGAGGCTAATGGGACAAAAACATGTCAAACAAACAGAGATGTGCCGATCCTCTCAGGAACGGGCTTTTATAGAGTGCTGGAAGCAGATGGCTTGGAACATCGTGTTCCCATTCTGGTGCTTTTTCCACTTTTCAAGAATCAGAATCTGATCAAGGTATCTGATCAAGGCTGCTTTGCCCCAAGAATTCAGTATTTTTGGTGAAGTTTGGAAGCTGTTTTGAAGCCCATGTGTTGTCCAGAGAACCAATCCCTGGTCCTTTTGGAAGGTCTGGGGCTCTCTTCCACTGAACCATGGTGTGGTCTGCATCAGGTCTGGAAGCTATCTGCTGCTTGCTGTTTCAAGTCTGGTGATGGGGGATGGCAGGGAAATGGTTGTTATGGTCAGTGGAGGAGACTGATTTACACCTTATTGATCTATAAGACCAAGACTTTCAGAGTTTGGAGGGAATTTTTCCACATGAGACCCTCACCCAAACAAATCAATCCAAGTGTGAACACACCCTTAGATAGAACATTTTATTCAAACTTTTCAGAACATTTCTGATTGAAAATGAAGAAAATGGAGGTTTAGTACAATGAGGAGAAGTCAAATGTGATGTCATTGCATTGTCTTGTCTCTCAAGTTGTTGAGGATAAACGACTATTAGAGCTTGAAGTTGTGTTTCTATTTGGGTCAGATCTACAGGGTGTTCCAGAGGTCTTTATACATAGTCGACTGTGTTTGCTAGCACCACAACCACGGTTGAGCCTTCGTCAGTAGATGTTCGTGGACGTCCACTTCTGGGTCGGTCCGCAGCACTTCTAGTCTTTTCGAATTTATTAAAAAGTTTGACGTGTGTGAAACATGTGCTTGGTATGTTTCCTGTTAAAGTCCATCACAGCCTTGAGACAGCTTCCCGATTCAGTCATGAGAACGATTTCAGTACGTTCTTCTTTTGTCAAAGGTGTTCTTAAAGGCTATCTGAAAAATATGTATAATATAAACTAACTATGAAGATTTCTGGAAGACATTTAGCTAAAAAAAAGTGTTAATTTCCCCCTATGTATGGAGACCTTTGGGATTTTGTACTGAGGAAATGGTCTGGTTTATTTAAGTTTTTGCTAGTTTGAGAAACAACTTTTTAACATAATCCTGGATAAAATGAATGTATTATTTCATCATCTTGGTCCAATGTGGATTACGTGGATTTGTTCTGTTGCTTGATGAGCCTCTCTCATGGCACTTGCACACACATTAGTTTGTTTCCTGACTCTGAATCAGAGCGGAATTGATCGGTGGTGATTCCTTTGGTTTGGTTTGGTTTCACTTCGCATAATAATTGCATGTGCACCAAGTTCACAGGCATAGGCTACAGGCTCCCCTGAGACCCTGTGTAGGATAAGCAGTATGGAAAATGGATGGATGGAAAACATTTTGTGTGCTGCATACAGCATTTGTTTTTGTTTTCTCTGTTTGGCCGTTTGTCCAAATTTCTGCAGCGCAACCCAAAATAAACGTGTATTTAGTTCACCAATCGAGTCGATACGGAGTCGAATCACTTTCTCACTGCTACAGAAGTTTGTTGTGTTCTCAGGTCACTGATGGGGTTCCACACCAGGGGTCCATTCAAATGGACTAAACACTGCGTATGTACCCTTAGTGTCACGCCTCCGTTTTGTTCTCCATGGAAAAACTATCAAAAGAAATGACCTGTCATATGACGTGTTAGTTCTGTAATGCTGCCTCTGAAGACGTTTAGTTCCATAATGCTGCCTCTGAAGACGTTTAGTTCCATAATGCTGCCTCTGAAGATGTTTAGTTCCTGTTTGTGTTGAGGAATTAAGAACCTTTTAGTTCTGGAAGTGGCCAGTTTTCTCTTGGTACGTAGTGAAGTACAGTTAAGGAAGGGGATGGAAAGGTTTTTGTTTTGAAGCTCTCTTCATACAAGGCATTTTTATCCCCCCCCCCCTTCTCTCTCTCTTTCTCTCTTTCTCTCTCTGTGTGTGTGTTATCTGTCACGTTCGGCTAACTCCCAGCGATCTGCCCTCACCGTGTTTTGTTCTGAGGTTGCCATGGCTGTTCCGGGGTGAAGTGACCCAGAGCACACCTACAGGCGCTGAACATGAGCACTTAAGTTCTCAAACACTCCAGATAAAGCAGCTGTCTCGGTTTTCTTGGAAGGCAAGCACAGCGAGCCATTTTAAATTTAGCAGTGCGTGTCTAAAACCTCCAATTAACCGAGACGGAAAGTCAGAAGTGACGGAGAATTCGCACAAAAAACTTATTCAAGCTACACAACGTTACAATCTACACAACGTCTTTTCTTCTCTCTCTTTTTAAGAACAAAAAAAGTCCTCCTCCAACCTGACGCAATTTTTTTTTTCTTCTTCAGTTTGATCGAGGTTCATTTTTCATGTTCAGTTCTGATAATATTATTGGTATTTTTGTAACATGCTGTAAATCTGTATTCGTTTATTGTCCTTAATTCATAAGAGATATAAATCACCTCAAATTTTTAGGTTCAAGTTGATTTAAAAATGGCCCGCTAGCAGGGGATCCTGTCTGATCTGAGCAGCCCTGAGCCAGTCCGCATCTCAGCTCATGATTGGAATAATTTGCATTCAATTTTTATTCAATAGCAGAATATTCTTAATCACGGTAATAACGCAAAATGGGAAGTTGGAGCTCGTAATTACGTCATTTTCAACAGAGAGTAGAGACAACTTTTTTTTGTTAGCAACAATATAGCTAGCTAACTGTGATGAGTGATGTGTATTTACCTCCTAATTTGCTACGAAGTGCTACTGTGTGTACTATTGATGCCGTGAGTGGCCGTTTTGATTTGGCATCACTTGCCGAACTTGGGATTGCAGAGACCTTCCCGACTTAAGACGGGAATTCCGAGTCGTGGGGACGTTTTTTTCGGAAATTGCCAGCTACATTTTCATACTTTCTACTCCGTAACTCTCATTTTGGTCAGTTTTTGACTGTAGTAGACTTTCTTCAGTCCTGTGCAACGTTAGATCCCATCGGGACGCGGGGCTGGAACTGGGTGCCTTGATATCAAAGATCTAAAAGCAGCATTGTGTTCGGACACCGCGTTCTGTGATCGTGATCATCGAGCTGTTCTTCTGTCCGGCGGTTATCTGATGATTATCTTTAAGCTCAGGCTTTTAGTGCAGATTGAATAGAGAGACTCGGGTGGAAGTTTTACACCAGAAAGCGCTTACGGCCACAACATTCGCGTTGTTCCTTTATTATTGAGATATCGGACTCCTCGACAGATCTTCTAAAGATGTCTGTGACCTGGATGAAAAAGCACACAGTTCAGAGAGTGAGTGTCTGAATGTGGGAAATTCTATAAATTCAGTCATGTGTGTATAGATATGGGGGATCTGTGGTAGGTTTAAGGAGAAATATGCAGGGCAAAAATTACAGTTCCAGGCAGGGTGTAGTCAACACGGTGCCGATATAATGACTACCATGTGTGGCACTTTAACAGCTCTCTGAATTACACGTCAGAACATTAAATAAATACCCTAGTCTCAGTACACCTAGTTACTGAAGAATTTCAGTTAAGTGGGTCTGATACCATGCCTAAATAGCAGAAACATATATATATATATATATATATATATATATATATATATATATAAACAAATAAATAAATAAATATATAAAATATAATATGTAAGGAATAAAACAGGCTGTTGTAGAAAAATAACCAGTGACCTGCAGCGACAGAGCGTCCCGAAGTGTTTTATATAACCTTTGCCAAGAGTTACACGTTTTCATTTATTAATGAATACAAAACTGTGCTTTTTATGTGCCATTTATAGGTACGTTTATTGTTGTTGGCTCCTGTTATCACTTTTCAAGTCACCAGCCTCTACTTTTTCTTTCTTGAAGTTATTTAGACAATTTTTTTGATTAAAAAGGCAACTTGTCATGTTACTGAGAAACTGCACATCGTAAACTCCTCCCTAAAGCGGTGACACTGGAGACTCCTTCCATAAAAATGTTAAATAAGCATCTCCTTAAGGAAAGCTTTACGATGTCGACGATGGTACGTGTTTTGTTACGTACATCCCTGTGAACGAAGTTACTATAGAAACAAGAACATGTTAGAACGAGCGCATTAACATAAATTCGTGAGCTGGGTTATAGCCAGCACTTCTGACCAATCGGAATCGGGAATTAAACTGGTATAAAATAAATGAAAATATAAATATGGTCAATTTGAAAGGACGAATTTGAGCCTGCCTTTTCTGAACCTTTTTATTTAACCAAATTGTTTTGTTGTTGGGTTTTTTTTTTTGCTTTTTTTCCCTCAGGCGTTCATGATGGAGCTGACCGCACACCAGAGCAGCGTGGGTAATGTGCTGCAGGTGGGAAATCAGCTGATTGCGCAGGGCAACTTGAGCGAGGAGGAAGAGGATGAGATCCGTGAGCAGATGACTCTGCTGAACTCGCGCTGGGAGGCCCTTCGTGTGAACAGCATGGACCGCCAGGCCAGGTGTGTGTATATATGTATGTGCTCCAAATATCCGTTCCTGTATCTTGGAAGTGGGCGTGGCCTAAACCTGCGCAATGAACATAGAAGTTACTATTGAAAAAATATAGATTTATTTTAAATACTTCTTTTTGGAGACCAAGCTTGGGTATGGAGATACCATAGTATCTCCATACCCAAATAATACATTGCCTCTGACTCATGACTGTATTTGTATCTGTTTAGAACACATATGTTCATTCCAAATAACATGTTCTTATTGAGAAAGTAGGAGGAGTTTCGCTGGAGGTTGTCGGGTGGGGAATTGATGTGCCAATGCTTTTAATGTTGAGAGAAAAAATTAAAGCCTAGCAAAGCGGTCATCAAATACAGCCGAGGGGGCCAATACTGTAATCCTTAGTTGAAAATGCAGAGAAGCTTGAGCGCAAACCTTACCAGAGGACTAGTCATGCTAGTCATTTTCTGAGGCTGAATCTCAGATGTTTTTCTACATTCTAGGCACTAGGTAGGGCGCACAGCACCGTTTGGTAATATCCGACATAGGGAGCTAGGAAACCGAATTGGAAGGAACTTGGGATTTGGCCTAACTAGAGGATTTGGGATCGTTCTTGCGTCACGGGAAATAAATCGAGCCTATACTGCGAAAAAGTTAATGTGGGTAACTAAACCGAACAAATCAATGAATCGGAATCATTGAGTCAACTGCTTTGATTATTGTTTCAGACTTCATGAAGTTCTCATGGACCTCCAGCATCAGCAGCTCCAGCAGCTCTCCGATTGGCTGAAGGAAACAGAGGTGCGGATCCGTAAAATGGAGACCGAGGCGATGGCAGGAGACATGCCGGGATACCTGGCTCAGATCGAGCAGCACAGAGTAAGACAGCTCTCTGACGGTCGTTTGGTGATTTGCACGTTCGTGCTTCACTGCTTGTACTAGACATTAGTGCCATAATGACAGAGGAAACATTAACAGTATCTCATTGAAGCACCCTTTGACCTCTCGTCCTTGCTTGACCGTGACCTTTACGTTTGTGTTCGGGGGTCAGGCTCTGCAGAGCGACCTGGAGACCGAGCAGGTCAAGGTGAACTCTTTGACTCACATGGTGGTGGTGGTGGACGAGAACAGCGGCGAGAGCGCAACCGCCGCCCTGGAGGACCAACTTCAGGTACGGACACGTCGCTAGTTTGTTTCACCTTGCAAGTTTTCGTTTTTATGAGAGAGAGAGACTGTGTGTATGTGAGAGAGAGAGAGAGAGAGAGACTGTGTGTGTGGGTGAGAGAGAGAGAGACTGTGTGTGGGTGAGAGAGAGAGAGAGACTGTGTGTGAGAGACTTTGAATGTGAGATAGAGAGATGGAGAGACTGACTGACAGAGAGACTGACTGACTGACAGAGAGACTGACTGACTGACAGAGAGACTGACTGACTGACAGAGAGACTGACTGACTGACAGACTGAGAGAGGCAGAGAGACTGACTGAGAGAGGCAGAGAGACTGACTGAGAGAGGCAGAGAGACTGACAGAGAGGCAGAGAGACTGAGAGAGGCAGAGAGACTGTGTGTGTGAGAGAGAGACTGTGTGTGTGAGAGAGAGAGAGACTGTGTGTGTGGGTGAGAGAGAGAGACTGTGTGTGAGAGAGAGAGAGACTGTGTGGGTGAGAGAGAGAGACTGTGTGTGGGTGAGAGAGAGAGAGACTGTGTGTGAGAGAGAGAGACTGTGTGTGAGAGAGAGAGACTGTGTGTGTGAGAGAGAGAGACTGTGTGTGTGTGAGAGAGAGACTGTGTGTGAGAGAGAGAGACTGTGTGAGAGTGTGTGTGAGAGACTGTGAATGTGAGAGAGAGAGATGGAGAGACTGACTGACAGAGAGACTGACTGACAGACTGACTGAGAGAGACAGAGAGAGACAGAGAGGCAGAGAGACTGACTGACAGAGAGGCAGAGAGACTGACTGACTGAGAGAGACAGTGAGACTGTCAGTCTCTATGTCTCCCTCTCTCTCACTATGTCAGTCTCTATGTCTCTCTCTGTCTCTCTGTCAGAGTGAGAGAGAGGGAGAAAAGAGACTATAATGTAAGTGATAGCAGGAACTATTTTGTCTCCTATACGTTCAACAATATTAAATGTAGCTATAAACGGATAAAAAGTGCGAAGTGTCAATAATAATAAATCAAAAAATGTTGTCGTTGGAAAACTGTTGCGATATAAGAGGAATAAAACATGTACAACTCTCTATGATTTTCCTCTAACAGCACTCCGGCAAGAGTTTTTTATTTTGTGTGTATAATATTGTTACGCACAATTGTTGGTATAATGACTTGGAGTCCGGTGGTTGGCTACTAGGAGATATTTTATACTCTCACTTTTTTGTAAACCTCATCTGTTCTGACACAGCGCTCAGAGTGTTTTATAGCACTGCCTGTGCTGCCGTTCACTCTGTGGCCTGTAATGACACACGGCGCTCTTTGAACCTTAATGCCCGTGTTTGTCTGCTGAAGCTCAGTGAGGATTACGTCCTTAAGAGCTGACGGGTGAAAAAACGGCTTCATCTTCGAGCTGACGCTAAGCAGAAACGTTCCTGGAGAGTGAACGTGTGGTGGAGTGTAAAAACCAGATAGTGGCTTTTGGTATCAGAAAACACTCGATCTCTCATGATCGCTCTCGGTGCTGTGGAACATCCGACCTTTCACACAGTGCTATGCAGTTTACATGTTAAAAAGGGTGTCGACGAATAAGCCTCAATGGTGCTCCGCATAAACAAACCACATCCACATTATAGCTACTTATAGCTACATATCGGAATAGCGACTTATCGAAATAGCGACTTATAGCTACATATCGCAATAGCGACTTATAGCTACATATCGAAATAGCGACTTATCGAAATAGCGACTTATAGCTACTTCTAGAAATAGCGACTTATGGCTATATATCGCAATAGCGACTTATAGCTACATATCGAAATAGCGACTTATAGCTACATATTGAAATAGCTACATATCGAAATAGCGACTTATAGCTACTTCTAGAAATAGCGACTTATGGCTATATATCGCAATAGCGACTTATAGCTACATATCGAAATAGCGACTTATCGAAATAGCGACTTATAGCTACATATCGAAATAGCGACTTATCGAAATAGCGACTTATAGCTACATATCGAAATGGCGACTTATAGCTACATATCGAAATAGCGACTTATAGCTACTTCTAGAAATAGCGACTTATAGCTATTTGCTGGTAGTCACTGAAAGATTTTTGTCATGCTAATCGTATGCAGTGTAACGTATTTTCTTTCCGTCGCTGTGTATTTCTCGGTGCAGTCTCTGGGCGAACGCTGGGCTGCGGTGTGTCGCTGGACAGAGGAGCGCTGGACCAAACTGGAGGAGATCTTGCTAGTGTGGCAGCAGCTCCTGGAAGATCAGGTTAAAAACATTTAACTGCAATTTTTAAAAGTTTTACCGTCTGAACTTTTTACTTATACGTATTTTACTTAACGGCATTTCCAGAACCTGTTCAGGGCCTGGCTGGGGGAGAAAGAAAAGGCTCTGAGCGAAGTGCAGACGAGTGACTTCAAAGACCCGAGCGAGATAAACACTAATGTTCGTAGATTAGCGGTGAGTAGTCTAGCTAGGTAGGCATGTTATTCAGGAAGTGCCCAACAGTGAGACTGGCCTGAATGTTAGGATTTTAGTGACTAACCTGGCAAGTTTGAAACTTTCGACATCCTCCGGCAGAGCCTGAAGGAGGACATGGCGCAGAAGCGGCGGGCACTGGGCACTCTGTCCGAGGCAGGGCAGGATGTGGCACAGCTGCTGAAAAGCCCCGCAGCGAGGCAGCGCATTGAGGCGGACACGGAGGAGCTGACGTTGCGCTGGGACAACCTGGTGCAGAGACTGGAGGACTGCTCCAATCAGGTAACACACACCACACACTCTCAGCCAATCAGCTGCTTGATCAACTTTACATTTAACCATTCAATTTGGAGATATTGCACTAACAAGAATTTCCTTCCTTTCCTTCATGTTGAGTTGTGAACACGTTAATCATTATGTTGTATAAAGTACACAGGAAAACGACCAGAAAAAAAAAAATCACCACATCATAATCTGTCTTTACATTTATAATAGCATAAGTTCTGTTGTTCTAGGCTTCATGGAGAACCTGCTACAATTCTGCGACTGTCATGTCAATGTTTTTATCAGAGATAACAAATGTATCTTATATAGTTCTTATTATATGATTCCAAAAAAATATTCTGTAACATGTTTGGTAATCAATTTTCTTTCTCTGTTCTACTGATACATTAATGGTGTAGGAATAAAATAGGCATGTAAGACCAAAGTAATAGAAAAAATGCAGGGTGCCAATACTTTTGCACTGACCCGTGTATGTTACCTCATTTGTATATTTTGCAAAAAAGCATTGAAACAGCATGAGAAAACACACACACACATGGCACACCTGAGCTCCGCACCAACACCTGAGCATCCCAAATTCCCTGCAATAAGGTGGTGCTCAGAGCTCCGTAACCTTCTTACCCCCTCCCGGGAGAAATTTTAAGTATTTTTTTCTGTAGTCTTCTTGTTTAACACAGTCATATGCACTCTTGTCTCGTCTCCAAGGTAACCGTGGTAGTCAGTGCTGCAGGGACGCCGCAGGTGCAAGAGAGGGTCGTCATAGAGACGGTCACCACAGTAGTGGAGCGGACACAGCGCACGGTCACCGACCAGGAGCTCCTGCCTCCTGCACCACCGAAGAGACGCCACCTTGATACGGACACGGAGCTCAGGAAACTGTAGGAATACACTCTCTCTGTTGCGCACACACACACACACTCAACCTCGCTGTTCATTGGTGACGTTGGTAGTTTCCTTTTCCAAACTTTTGTCTGTCTGTCTGTCCTTTTCTTTCTTTCTACTATTCCACCTTTCTTTCTTTCTTTCCCTCTGTCTGTCTGTCTCTTTCTTTCTTACTTTCTCTGTCTGTCTTTGCATCATTGCTAATGTAGACCTACCTGTTAGCTTTGTTTATTAAACTGTATGCGGACCTGTTCTGTGTGTGTGTGTGTGTGTGTGTGTGTGTGTGTGTGTGTGTGTGTGTGTGTAGAGTGGACAGTGAGATTCCTGACCTTTTGTCCTGGTTGGTGAGATGGAAAACCTCAACACAGACGCTGCCCTCTAGAGATCCTCACGACCTCACGAAAAAACTCCAGGTAATAAATCTAAGAGAGCGCTGCCGCTGATGATTGGCTCAGTGAGAGTGCCGCCGCTGCTGATTGGCTCGGTGAGAGTGCCGCCGCTGCTGATTGGCTCGGTGAGAGCGCGCCACAGCTGCTGATTGGCTCGGTGAGAGCGCGCCACTGCTGCTGATTGGCTCGGTGGGAGCGCGCCACTGCTGCTGATTGGCTCGGTGAGAGCGCCGCTGCTGATGATTGGCTCAGTGAGAGCGCGCCACAGCTGATGATTGGCTCAGTGAGAGCGCCGCTGCTGATGATTGGCTCAGTGAGAGCGCGCCGCTGCTGATGATTGGCTCAGTGAGAGCGCGCCACAGCTGATGATTGGCTCAGTGAGAGTGCGCCACAGCTGATGATTGGCTCAGTGAGAGCGCGCCACAGCTGATGATTGGCTCAGTGAGAGCGCGCCACAGCCGATGATTGGCTCAGTGAGAGCGCGCCACAGCCGATGATTGGCTCAGTGAGAGCGCCGCTGCCGATGATTGGCTCAGTGAGAGCGCCGCTGCCGATGATTGGCTCAGTGAGGGCGCGCCGCTGCCGATGATTGGCTCAGTGAGAGCGCCACTGCCGCTGATTGGCTCAGTGAGAGCGCCACTGCCGCTGATTGGCTCAGTGAGAGCGCCACTGCCGCTGATTGGCTCAGTGAGAGCGCGCCACAGCTGATGATTGGCTCAGTGAGAGCGCGGCCGCCACAGCTGATGATTGGCTCAGTGAGAGCGCGGCCGCCGCTGCTGATGATTGGCTCAGTGAGAGCGCGCCACAGCTGATGATTGGCTCAGTGAGAGCGCCGCTGCTGATGATTGGCTCAGTGAGAATGCCGCCGCTGATGATGATTGGCTCAGTGAGAGTGCGCCACAGCTGATGATTGGCTCAGTGAGAGCGCCGCTGCCGATGATTGGCTCAGTGAGAGCGCGCCACTGCTGATGATTGGCTCAGTGAGAGTGCCGCCGCTGCTGATGATTGGCTCAGTGAGAGCGCCACTGCTGATGATTGGCTCAGTGAGAGCGCCACTGCTGATGATTGGCTCAGTGAGAGCGCCACTGCTGCTGATTGGCTCAGTGAGAGCGCCACTGCTGCTGATTGGCTCAGTGAGAATGCCGCCGCTGATGATGATTGGCTCAGTGAGAATGCCGCCGCTGCTGATGATTGGCTCAGTGAGAATGCCGCCGCTGATGATGATTGGCTCAGTGAGAGTGCGCCACAGCTGATGATTGGCTCAGTGAGAGCGCCACTGCCGATGATTGGCTCAGTGAGAGCGCGCCACTGCTGATGATTGGCTCAGTGAGAGCGCGCCACAGCTGATGATTGGCTCAGTGAGAGCGCCACTGCTGATGATTGGCTCAGTGAGAGCGCCACTGCTGATGATTGGCTCAGTGAGAGCGCCACTGCTGATGATTGGCTCAGTGAGAGCGCCACTGCTGCTGATTGGCTCAGTGAGAGCGCCACTGCTGATGATTGGCTCAGTGAGAGTGCCGCCGCTGCTGATGATTGGCTCAGTGAGAGCGTGCCACAGCTGATGATTGGCTCAGTGAGAGCGTGCCACAGCTGATGATTGGCTCAGTGAGAGCGTGCCACAGCTGATGATTGGCTCAGTGAGAGCGTGCCACAGCTGATGATTGGCTCAGTGAGAGTGCCGCCGCTGCTGATGATTGGCTCAGTGAGAGTGCGCCACTGCTGCTGATTGGCTCAGTGAGAGCGCCGCTACTCATGATTGGCTCAGTGAGAGCGCACCACAGCTGATGATTGGCTCAGTGAGAGCGCGGCCGCCGCTGCTATGATTGGCTCAGTGAGAGCGCTGCCACCGCTGCTGATGATTGGCTCAGTGAGAGCGCGCCACAGCTGATGATTGGCTCAGTGAGAGCGCTGCCGCCGCTGCTGATGATTGGCTCAGTGAGAGCGCGGCCGCCGCTGCTATGATTGGCTCAGTGAGAGCGCTGCCGCCGCTGCTGATGATTGGCTCAGTGAGAGCGCGCCACAGCTGATGATTGGCTCAGTGAGAGCGCTGCCGCCGCTGCTGATGATTGGCTCAGTGAGAGCGCGCCACAGCTGATGACTGGCTCAGTGAGAGCGCGCCGCTGCTGATGATTGGCTCAGTGAGAGCGCGCCACAGCTGATGATTGGCTCAGTGAGAGAGCGCCACTGCTGATGATTGGCTCAGTGAGAGCGCCACTGCTGATGATTGGCTCAGTGAGAGCGCCACTGCTGATGATCGGCTCAGTGAGAGCGCGCCACAGCTGATGATTGGCTCAGTGAGAGCGCGGCCGCCACAGCTGATGATTGGCTCAGTGAGAGCGCGGCCGCCGCTGCTGATGATTGGCTCAGTGAGAGCGCGCCACAGCTGATGATTGGCTCAGTGAGAGCGCACCACAGCTGATGATTGGCTCAGTGAGAGCGCCGCTGCTGATGATTGGCTCAGTGAGAATGCCGCCGCTGATGATGATTGGCTCAGTGAGAGTGCGCCACAGCTGATGATTGGCTCAGTGAGAGCGCGCCACAGCTGATGATTGGCTCAGTGAGAGCGCCGCTGCCGATGATTGGCTCAGTGAGAGCGCGCCACTGCTGATGATTGGCTCAGTGAGAGCGCACCACAGCTGATGATTGGCTCAGTGAGAGTGCCGCCGCTGCTGATGATTGGCTCAGTGAGAGCGTGCCACAGCTGATGATTGGCTCAGTGAGAGCGTGCCACAGCTGATGATTGGCTCAGTGAGAGCGTGCCACAGCTGATGATTGGCTCAGTGAGAGTGCCGCCGCTGCTGATGATTGGCTCAGTGAGAGTGCGCCACTGCTGCTGCTGATTGGCTCAGTGAGAGCGCCGCTACTCATGATTGGCTCAGTGAGAGCGCACCACAGCTGATGATTGGCTCAGTGAGAGCGCGGCCGCCGCTGCTATGATTGGCTCAGTGAGAGCGCTGCCGCCGCTGCTGATGATTGGCTCAGTGAGAGCGCACCACAGCTGATGATTGGCTCAGTGAGAGCGCTGCCGCCACTGCTGCTGATTGGCTCAGTGAGAGCGCCACTGCTGCTGATTGGCTCAGTGAGAGCGCCACTGCTGCTGATTGGCTCAGTGAGAGTGCCGCCGCTGCTGATGATTGGCTCAGTGAGAGCGTGCCACAGCTGATGATTGGCTCAGTGAGAGCGTGCCACAGCTGATGATGATTGGCTCAGTGAGAGCGTGCCACAGCTGATGATTGGCTCAGTGAGAGCGTGCCACAGCTGATGATTGGCTCAGTGAGAGCGTGCCACAGCTGATGATTGGCTCAGTGAGAGCGTGCCACAGCTGATGATTGGCTCAGTGAGAGTGCCGCCACAGCTGATGATTGGCTCAGTGAGAGAGCGCCACTGCTGCTGATGATTGGCTCAGTGAGAGCGCGGCCGCCGCTGCTATGATTGGCTCAGTGAGAGCGCTGCCGCCGCTGCTGATGATTGGCTCAGTGAGAGCGCGCCACAGCTGATGATTGGCTCAGTGAGAGCGCTGCCGCCGCTGCTGATGATTGGCTCAGTGAGAGCGCGCCACAGCTGATGACTGGCTCAGTGAGAGCGCGCCGCTGCTGATGATTGGCTCAGTGAGAGCGCGCCACAGCTGATGATTGGCTCAGTGAGAGAGCGCCACTGCTGATGATTGGCTCAGTGAGAGCGCCACTGCTGATGATTGGCTCAGTTAGAGTGCGCCACTGCTGCTGATTGGCTCAGTGAGAGCGCCGCTACTCATGATTGGCTCAGTGAGAGCGCACCACAGCTGATGATTGGCTCAGTGAGAGCGCGGCCACCGCTGCTATGATTGGCTCAGTGAGAGCGCTGCCGCCGCTGCTGATGATTGGCTCAGTGAGAGCGCGCCACAGCTGATGATTGGCTCAGTGAGAGCGCTGCCGCCGCTGCTGATGATTGGCTCAGTGAGAGCGCGGCCGCCGCTGCTATGATTGGCTCAGTGAGAGCGCTGCCGCCGCTGCTGATGATTGGCTCAGTGAGAGTGCGCCACAGCTGATGATTGGCTCAGTGAGAGCGCTGCCGCCGCTGCTGATGATTGGCTCAGTGAGAGCGCGGCCGCCGCTGCTATGATTGGCTCAGTGAGAGCGCTGCCGCCGCTGCTGATGATTGGCTCAGTGAGAGTGCGCCACAGCTGATGATTGGCTCAGTGAGAGCGCTGCCGCCGCTGCTGATGATTGGCTCAGTGAGAGCGCGCCACAGCTGATGATTGGCTCAGTGAGAGCGCGCCACAGCTGATGATTGGCTCAGTGAGAGCGCTGCCGCCACTGCTGATGATTGGCTCAGTGAGAGCGCGCCACAGCTGATGACTGGCTCAGTGAGAGCGCGCCGCTGCTGATGATTGGCTCAGTGAGAGCGCGCCACAGCTGATGATTGGCTCAGTGAGAGAGCGCCACTGCTGATGATTGGCTCAGTGAGAGCGCCACTGCTGATGATTGGCTCAGTGAGAGCGCTGCCGCCGCTGCTGATAATTGGCTCAGTGAGAGCGCGCCACAGCTGATGACTGGCTCAGTGAGAGCGCGCCGCTGCTGATGATTGGCTCAGTGAGAGCGCGCCACAGCTGATGATTGGCTCAGTGAGAGCGCGCCACAGCTGATGATTGGCTCAGTGAGAGCGCGCCACAGCTGATGATTGGCTCAGTGAGAGCGCGCCACAGCTGATGATTGGCTCAGTGAGAGCGCTGCCGCCGCTGCTGATGATTGGCTCAGTGAGAGCGCGCCGCTGCTGATGATTGGCTCAGTGAGAGCGCGCCACAGCTAATGATGATTGGCTCAGTGAGAGCGCGCCACAGCTAATGATGATTGGCTCAGTGAGAGCGCTGCTGCTGCTGATTGGCTCAGTGAGAACGCCACTGCTGATTGGTTTAGAGTGTGTAACATGTTTTTGTACATGTTTCCAGGGCCTGGAGGCGGAGCTTACAGAGAAAGAGCAACGAATGAAAGATGTGATGGAGAGAGGAGAGAAGCTGATGGAGCAGTTGGAGAAAGGTAAAGGAATTCTGGGTGGTTTTAAAGTTTCATTCGTCTTTTCTTTTTTGCTGTGTGTGGAAAGATGGACTATTCTTTCTATTCCTTTTGTTTTTTCTTTTTCTTTATTCAATATACTGTCACTTTTTCCTTTGGTACCGTGTTTATTTTTCATTCTGTCTTTCCCTATTTCTTCCTGTCTACTCCCTTTTCTTTCTTTATGATCCTTTATCTGTCTGTCTGTCAGTCTGTCTGTCTTTCTGTTGTTCTATCTGTCTTTGCATCTCATGATCGATCTTTCTGTCTCACGTTCTTACTGTATCTCTTTCAGTCTGTCTTTTTGTTCTGTCTTTTTTTTTGTTTATAGATATTTATATTAAATCTCTCTCTCTCTGCAGAAGGTTTGTCCTCGTCCCCGGTTCGCTCTGCACTCGTCTCTGCGCAGTTGGACTTTTCTTCCTGTCAGCAGCTCCTTCGGGACGTGCAGGACAGGGCTCGGGTTTCGGAGCGGGCTGTGTCCGTGTCCTCCGAGCTGCAGGTTCTAGACGGAGCCCTGGTGGACGCCGAGGCCTGGCAGAACCGTACGGCGGGACTCGTCACCGACGCCAATCTTTCCGCTCTGCACACGCTCCGAGAAGACTGCCAGGTGAGTGGAATGACCCGAGGGCCGAGCCGGGCCTGTGATTCGGCCTCGGTTCACTTTCATTTTATTATCCATGCACTGCATGTCCTGATGAAGGAGCAGATCGAGTCGTATTAGACTCCTGGTGTAATCAGTAGTAATAGCTGTGTATATACGTGTTTTGTGTACTTATACTGAAGTGCTGGTCCTGAGCCAGTTACTCAGTACGCTGTTCAAACCCTGGCATTAGCTGTAACGGTGTTCGGAGAAGCTTTTTCCACACAGTCATTACGGAATAATGTCATCTGTCATGAACGTGATTATAGTACAGAATTCTTCGTTTCTGTGTGTGTGTGCGTGTGTGTGTGTGTGCGTGTGTGTGTGTGTGTGTGTGTGCGTGTGTGTGTGTGTGCGTGTGTGTGTGCTCCAGGCTCAGCTGGCAGGACTCCTGGGTCTGAGCACTCGCCTTCAGGAGCTCCGTGTCCTGGTTGTGTCTCTGGCCGCAGAGTCCGCTGTCCCTGCTGACATCCAGAGCAGCGTGAGCGACCTGGCTTCACGATACGACTCGACCCTTCAACTACTCACGTCACGAGAGCAGGAGATTAACGCTGGTAATCATAACGATCTTGACGCACTGATGATGATGATGATGATGATGCGTGGATTCCAGTCTTGGGTTTTCCTGTATTATTTGGACTATAGTAACTGTAGTTCTACCAATAATATACAGTATGTTGCTTTATAATTTAATTGCATTAAAGTAATAGTGATTGGAAGAACGATTTATTCCCGGACTCCGCAGTCGTGGATTTGAAACCCGGGGAAACGCTGGCACGACTTTTAAAGTAACGAAGGCTTGACCGAGGAACGGTTGCTAAACAGGGAATGGACGGCCAGGAAAAAAGGCAGCGCTAGAGACGGTCAAAGCGATTTACAACTGAGTCGAGAGTCATCTCCAGACGGTTCACACGGGACTCCTTTGAATTTGCGTCGACTGCTAAAACAAAAAACAAAAAAAACCCTCCCGTTTCGGCCATAAGTAACTTGTTTTCCCCTCTTCTGTTTCAGTCTCGCTCTGTTGTCTTTCACTTTTCCTCCACCTTACGCTTTCACCAATGAACTACTGCTTCACCAGTGATTTACGTGGCGCGTAATTGAAACAAACAAATGGGAAAGGAACAAGGGGTGGGGGGTGGGGTGGGGTGGGATGGGGGGGGGGGAGAAAGTTGTCCAAGAGAGTGGAAAAAGAGCAAGAGGAAAACAAAGAGAAACAGAGAGAGGCGTCAAATTTCTAATGAAAGACCTTTTTTAAAACAAAATAATAATTGTTTTGGGACCAGAATTTCTCTCTTACCTCAGATACGTTTAGAAAGCTTCTTTTTTTTTTTTTTGTATTTATTTGTATTATGTATTAACTGAGATGTACACAAGTTTTGATAAAGGCGTTAAAATCATGATTTTATTAATTGAATTAAAAAAAATTATATGTAAGTAATAATAATTTAAAAAAAAATCATCATTGAGCTGGTGTGAGGTGTTTATTCCTCTTATACCACAGCAATTTGCGAAGAATTAACACACTTTTTTTTTATTTTTTTTTATTTTTTTTTTTATTTAAAGTTTATTTATGAAAGAATGACTCAACTTTTGCCCAGCATTGAATATATTTGTGAGGTCACACTCCACAGTAGTGGTTAATAACCATCATGTGCAAGTAGACACTCTGGGCTTTAAAAATTTGCAGTTTTTCACAAGTTTTTACTTAGCCTACTCGGTTTAAATGTTCAGTTTATCGTGGCAGTCGTATACTGTGTTTTACTATCAATAAAGCTTTAGTCGTGCTGTATGATCTCTGTACC
This sequence comes from Ictalurus furcatus, assembly GCF_023375685.1. Taxonomy (NCBI): domain Eukaryota; kingdom Metazoa; phylum Chordata; class Actinopteri; order Siluriformes; family Ictaluridae; genus Ictalurus; species Ictalurus furcatus. Next base: position 6,444,619 of record NC_071269.1, read on the forward strand.
CGTATTATAGTGGAGACGTGTGAATTGTTTGCCCAGCAGCGGGCTCACACCCCTCACGTTTCCCTTCGCCCTGCTCACCAGCAGCTAAACACGGAGTCACGATACTCTACACACAGAAACCCAACAGCGTCCTGACTCATCTTATAACAGACTCACGGTGATAAAAGAATTCATTTGTTTATACTGATTGAAAATGTCCGATAAGTCGATTTCCATTCCACCGGCGGATCTGTTGTGCCAGAGTTAGCTAGATGGCTAATTTGCATCAAAGTATGTGCTGAGTGAAATGGGTTTGGCGTGAACCTCTTACTAAGATGATCTTTTTTTTTAAGATCAATTTTACATCAAGTATTAAAAAGTATGCTTAATAAATATTGTTAATTGCAGTATTTTGTCTGTATGTTGCTGTATTGACCACTCCAGTGCGCGCGCGCACACACACACACACACACACACAGAAAACACAATCTGCCAAATTCACACACACAGACAAAACAAAAAGCCCAGCACTGACACCCCCCCTCGGCCAAAATGTGTCATTACACCCCAGTCCTGTGTATTCTTGCATGATTTCTAACACAATCTCTCCATTTTGTTTATTTATTTATTTTTTCCCTTTTGCTTTAATATATTCCTTTTTTTCTCTCTCTCTCAGCTCTGGCTAGACTACAGCAGGTCGAGAAAAGCGCTGACGTTCGGGCCGAACTCGAGTCCAGACTTTTGGCTCTCGCTGCTGACATCATAGACATGCCATCCACCGAGAAGGCTGTGGACAAAGCTCAGGTGTGTGTGTGCGTGTGGGTTTTTTTCCTTGTGGATACCAACAATTACAAGGTTTTATGTATTAAAGAACATTATGTATACTTTTTATAGTTACATTTATTGAGCTGAAACAAGTTCATTCCTGTTATCAGTTCAGGTGTAAACTGTTGTTCCCGCACCAGCCTCCTCCCCCACCCCCCCACCCCTTTTCTAGAAGTTAATAAGACACAAAAAAATTTAAAAAGGCAAAAAACCCAAAGTGTAAACTCTTCTGCTTTACCTCAGACTGTTACAAAGCACTGACACTGGAGACTCCTTCCATAAATGTTTAATAAAAACAATTACCATATCAACAGTAACACACTTTTTTTAAATCAATTTCTAAATATGTGTAGATAATTAATCACCGCCTTCTGACCAATCAGATTCAAGAATTCAAAAGCGCTGTGGGATAATTGCATGTAGAAATAATGCTAATAATATTAATGAGTCTGCAAACGCAGGTGATGACATGGCACACTTTCAGAACAGCACTTTATTTTATACAAGTTTTTATCTTTGTGTCTGAGATGGAGTTAGTGTACAACATGTGATTCGGGAGTTTCCCCTCTCAGTTCTAAGTGTAGATCTTTCCACAGAATCGAATCTAAAAATACCACAGTTAAAGCTCCAGGCGTGCTAAAGTCACAAACGCTTTCTAATGTCAGTCTCGTGGCCACAACCTGCTGTGTAATTACCGATTGCGCTGACGGAGCAGCTCTTCTTTTTATGTAAAGATCATCAAAACCCTGTGATCATGCTCGAGGCTGTAGCTGAGACGCTTGCACATGACCGCCTTCGCGAGCTTTCGAGCTCGCATACTCCACATGCTCCAGTACTGCAGGTGGCGCCGTTTAAACAAAAAAAAAATCAAAATAATTTCCACGACTGCAGGAAGAACTTAGTTTTGAATAAACTGTAGTGGAGCATGAGTTGTCGGACACGCCAGTAGTTGAAACTCTAGGAGTTGTTCGTGTCACTACGGTTACGCCTTGTGGGCGTGTACCGTACGTCCAGTGTTTTTAGTTCCTGGGAGGAAAATTAGTTGCCAAAATGTAGCCTACAGCACACAATTCACTACAGTATACACTTGATTTGTCTTTAAATGTATTTATATTAAAAAAAATGTGTACAAATGTGTCATTGGTTTGCTTTGTTAGAAGTTTAGCGGCAACTAGACTAACCATGTGCACTTATCTATATATCTGTACGTCTTATTCTACATAAGCAGTTAAATACAAATCAATTAACGCGCTAATCTATGTGAAAACTGGTCATTTTATTTTGCAGGTTACATGCCAGGATTTGTGTTCGCTGTCTTAGCAGATTAGCAGCTAATAGCTAACTTTGGTAGAAACACTCTCCGTAGATACCAGTGATCTCTGCTGCTTCCTTCAAAGATTGTTTTCATGTGAAAAATGAGAAAATGCAGCTATTAGTAGTTTTTTTTTTTTTCCCCTCCCCTCCCAAGTGATACATAGGAGATAATTGCAGACATCAGTTATATTAGTTGATGCAATGCATTGTGGGTAGTGTATATATAAATAGAGCAGATGGCTGATGGGTTTATTCCTCCATGCTCTCTGTAGGCTCTGTGTGCAGAGATCGAGCAGCAGCAGCAGGCCGTATCGGACCCACACGAACTCCAGCGCTGGACTCAACTTTCCGCTACAGCCACAGACCAGCTCGGCATGCTGCAGTGCATTCTGGGTAGCATGAAGGACTCACAGGTTGGTCTATTTCTTACTTGGTTACTTTTCTAACAGTTTTGGGGGGGGGGCGTTGATAAATTGTTGCCGTATGGCAACAATGTGCAATGGTAGAAAGTAGTCAAAAATGACCAATTCCAATTACTGCTTTTTCCAGTTGCAGTGGGGTTTTTTGCCACTTAGTAATCACGTAGAAGTTATATCTTCTGGAAAGGAATTACAGTTGTAATTCTTTCTCTTTAAACATAATATTTAGAAAATAAGTTGCTATTGCAAAGTGTCTGAAATGACGGCAGTTTTTCTTACTTTGAATGTGAAATAAATGTAAATGTTCTATTAGAGAAGCCTGTTTTGTCTATTTTGCTATGAAGGCCTGTTTCAATTCATGAGTGCATATGACAGTTCCATTTGCTCAAGTACATTTTATCATCTCAGATAGTGTTTACATTTTTTCCCTTTAAGTAGTTTTGCCAAAATATCTAAAAGTTTCGATTTTGGATTTATTTATTTTTTTTAATCAGATGTTGAGAGTCCTTTGATGATGAAAACAGCACTTCCTGGTCATGTGACATTTTTTAAAAAATGTCAGTCCTCTTTTTCCAGTTAAATGGGAAAAATCATAGTTTTGTATTATTGCCTATCAAAAAAATTGGAGATAAATGAATTGTCGCCACATGCGTTAAAGGGTTAATCGATATTTATTATGCCCAACCTGTAATCAGTGAACTGAATTGTGAAACTGAAGCACTAAAACTTTTTATTTAAATTTTTTTTTATAATTAATGTGATCATTTCAAGGTTTGGAGGTTTTGTTATTGTTCTGCAACGTTTTGTGCGCAGGTCCGGGGTGAGGAAGTGAGCCGCTGGCTGGACGCCGTGCAGGAGCTGCTGTCAGAGGACTCCAGCTCTCATGACCATGCCGATAAACTACAGGAACAGCTTAACCAGTGCAAGGTCAGAGGCCACACCGCTCCGAATCAATACTTTTTTTTTTTTTTTTAAATTTACGTTTGTTGTGCTGACGACATAGCTTGAAATAACAAGATTACAAAATATTGAGACGATTAAAAAAAAAAAGCCAAAATGTTTTGAAATACGATAATAACTCAAAATGAATGTGGCAAGCAGCATTTTCTTTATATGCGTAACTGGGTCATTTGTGTGAGGCTTACTCTGAAGATGACGTCTGCCAAATTTGGTGGTGATCGGACAAAATTTGTAGGAGAAGTAGCGTAAAAGCAGTTTTGACAAAATCCAAGATGGCGGAAAATCCGTTTAAGCAGAAATTGACGTCATAGGGTGCGTTTAATGCCTCTTGACCCAGGGATGCCAGGCTATTAAATTTTGGACACACGGTTCAAAAACTATGACCATAAGTGTAGTTCCCTAAAATTAGGTCCAGATTTTATCCCTTGGGAGCAGTTGGTCCAAATTTGTTCAGAATATTCCTTAGACCCTCCCCAACCAGTGCGCCAAATTTCACAACTTTTTTACCAGACAGTTCTATGGGCTGTCACAGACACCCTAGCCAGAAGAAGAAGAAAGGGTAGAATAACAATAGGGTGTCTACATGCCTTTGGTGCTTGGACCCCTAATAAGAACATATCTTAAAAGAACAGGATAACTCGATATAACTACGATCTTACAAGAACGAGAGAGCTTAAAATAACGATATATCTTCAAAAAATGAGATAACGGATCAAAATAAATTATCTTGAAACAAGAAAATAAATCAAAATAAAATGTATCTTGAAATAGCAAGGCATTAAGTCAAGCTGTACTAAGATGTTAAGTTGTAACAGTCGTGTATGAGATGTTACAACTTAACAGTCACATAGCACTTCTACTTGTGGATCAGGGCTTCTGTAAATCTTTTAACTCCATATAATTTATGGCTTGTTTGACTCGGCTCCGAAGTGCCATTTTATTGCTATTTTAAATCTGCTGAATTTGTACTTCCTTGTCTTTCGGTTAGGAGTACGTAGGGGAGATGGAGGCGGTGGAGTCGTCTCTGAAACAGGCAGCCGTGTCTGTAGCTGCCGTGCAGCAGAGCGCAGTACCAAGTTTGGCCACATGGGGGCTGAAGGAGCTGGAAGAGAAACAGGGACGCTGGGATGTGCTGAGCAAACAGGTGAGGAAGGAAAGGACTGGGAATTTATACTGTATTTCTCACAAGTGAGAAAGTTTAGTGGAAAGTCTGACCAAAAGTAGAATGTTTTATTCTTAATTAACAGTGCTTGTGTAAATGTGTGTGTGTGTGTGTGTGTGTGTGTGTGTGTGTGTGTGGGGTGCAGTTGCAGCAGCAGCAAGAGCGCGTGACTGAGAGTCAGGAGAAAGTGTTGAACTTGAAGAAGGACTTGGCGGAGATGCAGGAGTGGATGGCTCAGGTGGATGAGGAGTTCCTCATGAGAGATTTTGAGTACAAGAGTCCTGAGGAGCTTGAGGAGGCTCTACAGGAGATGAAGGTACACGAAGACAACACAACCACCACACACTTTCTGAAGTTTTTAATCAGTCGAGCTGGGAAGATTGAGCAAAAATATTCTTGCGTCGTTCATGAATATACACACTACCAGTCAAAAGTTTGTGGACACTTGACTGAAAAGTTTCTCACGCTCTTAAAAAGCTTTTGATCTGAAGGTGTATGATTGTGTGAAATCGGTGTTGTAGACAAAAATATAATCGTGCTGACGTATTCATTTCTTTCATTAGAAAACTAACATTTTATTTACAAAAAAATATTTTTTTTTTAAACGGACGACTTGGAGAGAAATATTACAAAAAGTAGCCAATAAGAGTCCAGCGTCGTTGTGAACTCCTTTAATACTGTTTAAAAAGCATTTCGGGGAAATTCCTCAAGAAATCGGGTCAGAAAACGCCAAGAATACATTTCTGGAAAATTCTAGGCAAAAAGGGCGTCTACTTTGAAGATGCTGAAATACTAAATTATTCTGATTTATATATGATATATATAATTACTAAATTATATTGATTTTTTTCTTATTAAAACATAATTCCAACAGTTCCATTTGTGTTACTCCAGAGTTTTGATGACTTTATTATTATTATTATTATTATTATTATTATTATTATTATTCTAAAATGTGGAGGAAAAAAATAATGATAAAGTATGAGTGTGTGTAAACTTTTGACTGAGAGTGTGTGTATAAGGAATAAAGTGCTTGGGGGCGTGCTGTTATAGGAACATAATCCACGGTGGGGTGGTGTAATGCAGCCTGTTGTGGAATGGAGTTACTGTTGGTTAATTTCATACACCAGCACAGCCCACAGTCTTTTATTCCTCTTATATCAGAAAAATTTGCAAATGATGACATGTACATGTGTCAGTTCATGTCAGTTCTTAAAGTAACACGTGACATAGCGTACTGTATTTGTGCTCAATTTCGTGTGTGTGTGTGTGTGGAAGAGGGCTAAAGAGGACGTGCTACAGAAGGAGGTACGGGTGAAGATTTTGAAGGACAACATTAACGTGTTGACAAGTAAAGCGCCCCCCGGTGGTCAGGATCTGAGCAGCGAGTTAGCCGAGGTGCTGCAGAACTACCACAAACTGTGTGACCGCTTCAAGAGCAAGTGCCACACGCTGGAGGTAACGCACGCGCACGCTGAAATACCGGCTGTCTAGTGTAATAGCAGGGTTATAACATTGTGTACTATAATATAATATAATAGCAGGGATATAACGTCGTGTAGTATAATATAATAGCAGGGATGTAATGTCGTGTAGTATAATATAATAGCAGGCATATAACGTCGTGTAGTATAATATAATAGCAGGGATGTAACGTCGTGTAGTGTAATATAATAGCAGGGCTGTAACGTCGTGTAGTGTAATATAATAGCAGGGATGTAACGTCGTGTAGTATAATATAATAGCAGGGATGTAACGTCGTGTAGTGTAATATAATAGCAGGGATATAACGTCGTGTAGTGTAATATAATAGCAGGGATGTAATGTCATGTAGTATAATATAATAGCGGGGTTATAACGGCGTGTAGTATAATATAATAGCAGGGATGTAACGTCGTGTAGTGTAATATAATAGCAGGGATGTAACGTCGTGTAGTGTAATATAATAGCAGGGATGTAACGTCGTGTAGTATAATATAATAGCAGGGATGTAACGTCGTGTAGTATAATATAATAGCAGGGATGTAACGTCGTGTAGTGTAATATAATAGCAGGGATATAACGTCGTGTAGTGTAATATAATAGCAGGGATGTAATGTCATGTAGTATAATATAATAGCGGGGTTATAACGGCGTGTAGTATAATATAATAGCAGGGATGTAACGTCGTGTAGTGTAATATAATAGCAGGGATGTAACGTCGTGTAGTGTAATATAATAGCAGGGATGTAACGTCGTGTAGTGTAATATAATAGCAGGGATATAACGTCGTGTAGTGTAATATAATAGCAGGGATGTAACGTCGTGTAGTATAATATAATAGCAGGGATGTAACGTCGTGTAGTGTAATATAATAGCAGGGATGTAACGTCGTGTAGTGTAATATAATAGCAGGGATGTAACGTCGTGTAGTGTAATATAATAGCAGGGATGTAACGTCGTGTAGTATAATATAATAGCAGGGATGTAACGTCATGTAGTATAATATAATAGCGGGGTTATAACGGCGTGTAGTATAATATAATAGCAGGGATGTAACGTCGTGTAGTGTAATATAATAGCAGGGATGTAATGTCATGTAGTATAATATAATAGCGGGGTTATAACGGCGTGTAGTGTAATATAATAGCAGGGATGTAACGTCGTGTAGTATAATATAATATCAGGGATGTAACGTCGTGTAGTGTAATATAATAGCAGGGATGTAATGTCATGTAGTATAATATAATAGCGGGGTTATAACGGCGTGTAGTGTAATATAATAGCAGGGATGTAACGTCGTGTAGTGTAATATAATAGCAGGGATGTAACGTCGTGTAGTGTAATATAATAGCAGGGATGTAACGTCGTGTAGTGTAATATAATAGCAGGGATGTAACGTCGTGTAGTGTAATATAATAGCAGGGATGTAACGTCGTGTAGTGTAATATAATAGCAGGGATGTAACGTCGTGTAGTGTAATATAATAGCAGGGATGTAACGTCGTGTAGTATAATATAATAGCAGGGATGTAATGTCATGTAGTATAATATAATAGCGGGGTTATAACGGCGTGTAGTATAATATAATAGCAGGGATGTAACGTCGTGTAGTGTAATATAATAGCAGGGATGTAATGTCATGTAGTATAATATAATAGCGGGGTTATAACGGCGTGTAGTGTAATATAATAGCAGGGATGTAACGTCGTGTAGTGTAATATAATAGCAGGGATGTAACGTCGTGAAGTGTAATATAATAGCAGGGATATAACGTCGTGTAGTGTAATATAATAGCAGGGATGTAACGTCGTGTAGTATAATATAATATCAGGGATGTAACGTCGTGTAGTGTAATATAATAGCAGGGATGTAATGTCATGTAGTATAATATAATAGCGGGGTTATAACGGCGTGTAGTGTAATATAATAGCAGGGATGTAACGTCGTGTAGTATAATATAATATCAGGGATGTAACGTCGTGTAGTGTAATATAATAGCAGGGATGTAATGTCATGTAGTATAATATAATAGCAGGGATGTAACGTCGTGTAGTATAATATAATAGCAGGCATATAACGTCGTGTAGTGTAATATAATAGCAGGGATGTAACGTCGTGTAGTGTAATATAATAGCAGGGCTGTAACGTCGTGTAGTGTAATATAATAGCAGGGATATAACGTCGTGTAGTATAATATAATAGCAGGGATGTAACGTCGTGTAGTGTAATATAATAGCAGGGCTGTAACGTCGTGTAGTGTAATATAATAGCAGGGATATAACGTCGTGTAGTATAATATAATAGCAGGGATGTAACGTCGTGAAGTGTAATATAATAGCAGGGATATAACGTCGTGTAGTGTAATATAATAGCAGGGATGTAACGTCGTGTAGTATAATATAATAGCAGGGCTGTAACGTCGTGTAGTATAATATAATAGCAGGGATATAACGTCGTGTAGTATAATATAATAGCAGGGATGTAACGTCGTGAAGTGTAATATAATAGCAGGGATATAACGTCGTGTAGTGTAATATAATAGCAGGGATGTAACGTCGTGTAGTATAATATAATAGCAGGGATTTAACGTCGTGTAGTGTAATATAATAGCAGGGATGTAACGTCGTGTAGTGTAATATAATAGCAGGGATGTAACGTCGTGTAGTGTAATATAATAGCAGGGATGTAACGTCGTGTAGTGTAATATAATAGCAGGGATGTAACGTCGTGTAGTGTAATATAATAGCAGGGATGTAACGTCGTGTAGTGTAATATAATAGCAGGGATGTAACGTCGTGTAGTATAATATAATAGCAGGGATGTAATGTCATGTAGTATAATATAATAGCGGGGTTATAACGGCGTGTAGTATAATATAATAGCAGGGATGTAACGTCGTGTAGTGTAATATAATAGCAGGGATGTAATGTCATGTAGTATAATATAATAGCGGGGTTATAACGGCGTGTAGTGTAATATAATAGCAGGGATGTAACGTCGTGTAGTATAATATAATATCAGGGATGTAACGTCGTGTAGTGTAATATAATAGCAGGGATGTAATGTCATGTAGTATAATATAATAGCGGGGTTATAACGGCGTGTAGTGTAATATAATAGCAGGGATGTAACGTCGTGTAGTATAATATAATATCAGGGATGTAACGTCGTGTAGTGTAATATAATAGCAGGGATGTAATGTCATGTAGTATAATATAATAGCGGGGTTATAACGGCGTGCAGTGCAGTAGCGGGGTTGGTTATAACGGCGTGCAGTGCAGTAGCGGGGTTGGTTATAACGGCGTGCAGTGCAGTAGCGGGGTTGGTTATAACGGCGTGCAGCGCAGTAGCGGGGTTGGTTATAACGGCGTGCAGTGCAGTAGCGGGGTTGGTTATAACGGCGTGCAGCGCAATAGCGGGGTTGGTTATGACGTCGTGTAGCATAATAGCAGGGTTATAAGACGTCCGCTGTTCTGTAGGAGGTGTGGTCATGCTGGATGGAGCTGCTGCAGTATCTGGATTTGGAGTCCGGCTGGTTGAACACTTTAGAGGAGAGTCTGCAGGCCACAGAGAAGCTTCCGGAGAACACGGAGTCCATCAGCCAGGCTGTGGAGGTACGCTGATCTCACTGTTTCACTTCCATTACACCACTACAGCATCCACTGTATTTCCCCTCCGTACGACCAGCGTGATTCTTAACAGAGATCCTCGTTAGTCGATTATTTTTAACCCCGTGTGCCCTCTCTCTCTGTCTCTGTCTCTGTCTCTGTGTCTCTCTCTCTCTCTCTCTCTCTCTCTCTCTCTCTCTCTCTCTGTCTGTCTGTCTCTCAGTCTCTGGAGTCGGTTCTTCGTCACCCAGGTGATAACAGGACTCAGATCCGGGAGCTGAGCCAGACTTTGATTGACGGTGGGATTCTGGACGACCTCATCACAGAGAAACTGGACAACTTCAACTCTCGCTATGACAACCTCAACCAGCAGGTGTGTGTGCGTAGATGATGTGACATTCTATTGAACACTTCCTAATATGTTTAATTTCATTAACCTACTTGGCCTGTGAATCAAACACTGGTATTGTGTAATTTGTGTGTGTGTGTGTGTAGGTGGTGGAGCGTCAGGCAGCTCTGGAGCAGCAGTTGGCTACGCTGAAGGAGAACGAGGCGGCATTACACGTACTTCAGGACTCGCTCGCTCAGCTCGATCAGACGCTCACGTCCTACCTCACCGACCGCATAGACGCCTTTCAGATACCACAGGAAGCTCAGGTACACACACAAACACACACACACACACACACACACCTTTTTTAGATCCCGCCCACTTCATCTCTTCCCTCTGACCTTTGCTCTCAGGCGATTCAGGCTGACATCGCAGCTCACGAGGCCTCTCTGGAGGACCTGCGCAGGAGGAACGCAGGGAACGTTCCCGCTCCCGCTTCCGATGGAAAATCGTCACGCGGAGGCACCATGCTGGATCAACTGCAGGTATACACACCCGAGCGGACTTTCTGCCTCGTCCTGGATTTTTTTCCGCATGCTTCCAGGAGACGACGACGTTTCCAGATAGCTCGAGTTTATTTATTATTCCAAAACAGCACTAATTAGCGCGCACAGTTCCAAGTTATTATCATATTACGCTATGTTACAAGTCCTGGTGTAAGTTGTTGCTATAGAAATGCTAGCGGAATCGGGACGAGCACGTCCGTATAAACCTGCGATTCGCCTCGGAGCCGGAACTTCTATAGAAAACACATCTCTGAATTCTGCATTCTGATTGGTCGGAAGGTAAAGTGTTCCCGTTTGTGTACAGAGGAAATTCCGGGAGATCAACACGAAATTCCAGCTCTTCCAGAAACCAGCCAACTTTGAGCAGCGCATGCTGGACTGTAAAAGAGTCCTGGAGAACGCCCGCGCTGAGCTTCCGGTTCTCGACCTTGCTGATACACAGCCGGAGCAGATTCAAACACAGCTCGCCGGTTGCATGGTGAGCACATGCGCGCACACACAAACATGCACACACACACACACACACACACACAAGCCCATGCACACAACCGCACACATCCACAACCCCACACACAACCACACACGCGCATACAACCCCACACACACACACACAACCCCACACACACGTCCACACAGACGTCCACATTACCATATGCAATTCACTACACTGGGTGCTTAGTGACAACTTGGTCACATGCGCTCATGATCCGTGTGTGTGTGGGTGTAGAAGCTGTATAAGATGCTGAGTGAGGTGAAGCTGGAGGTAGAGACGGTGATCAAAACGGGCCGACAGATTGTCCAGAAACAACAGACTGAGAATCCGAAGAGCATGGACGAACAACTCACTGCGCTCAAATTACTATACAACGAACTGGGCGCACAGGTATATGTGTACACACACACACACACACACCCTGACAAATTGCTGCTTGAATCTGCTATATGATGAATTAGAAACAAACTACTATGTACTGCTGACTGAACTTGGTATTAAATGTTTGTGTGTGTGTGTGTGTGTTAGGTGACGGATGGAAAACAAGAGCTGGAGAAAGCTCTGTCTCTGTCTCAGAGACTGCACAAGGACAGCGCCGCTCTGCAGGACTGGATCACGTCCACACACACACAGCTGGAGAAGAAGATCAACACGGGAGACATGCCGGCTGACATCGATGCTGAGATTGCCTGGGCCAATGTGAGTGTGTGTGTGTGTGAGAGAGAGATTAGTTCTGTAAGTGTGGTTTTGTAGCCTTCAGTGCGACTGACGTGTGTGTTGTGCAGGGTCTGCTAAAGGAGAGCGACTGTAAGAAGGCGGATCTGGGTAAGGTGACGGAGAACAGCACCGCCCTGCAGGCCGTAGTGGAGGGCAGCGAGGCTCAGCTTGAGGATCAGCTGTTCGTCCTGAATGAGGGATGGCAACAAGTGCGGACGCTGATGGAGGACTGGCTCAGTGCTGTGCTGGTGTGTGTGTGTGTGTGATCTGTAAATTATTGTCTCATAATCTCTTGTAAATAATTGCCAACGTTTCGAGTATTTTATTTCTGACTTGTGAGGCCATTTTACAAGTTTGAGTTAGAGTGAATAAGACAAGTAAGTCAGAGACAAGAAAAGACAAAGTGAAAATTAATCGAAAAGAGAAACAAGAAGACAAGATAAGAGAGACAGGAGAAAAGAGAAGAGAGAAAACAAGGAGGAAAATGAGACAATATGGGGAAAAGAGATGGAAAAAATATAAGATGAGAAAAGACAAAAGAAATGAGACGAGACGACGAGAGGGGAAAACGAGATAAGACGAGACTGAACTGAATGTAGAAGTCTATACATGAACACACTGCAGGTCATGGACTTATAGGTGTGTGTGGTGTTGCAGAGTCATCAGAGGGAGGTGGAGATGTTTGATGAGAATTTGGCTCACATCAGCACGTGGCTCTATCAGACCGAGATCCGTCTGGACGAGACCGAGAAGCTCCCCACTGCTGAGAGGGAGCGAGTGGTGAAGGTCGGAGACGACGCTCTTTGGAGACACTCTTTCAAGTATTTTCGTGGTATCAGACCCGTCTAAAAAAGTTTTTTCTTTCAGGCCTTGCTGAGTGAACTGGAGGCTATGAGCGCGAGGGTGGACGGCGCCCGGGATCAGGCCGTCATCCTGATGACCGGCAGGGGGCCTGCGTGCCGAGACGTGGTGGAGCCCAAACTGGAAGACCTCAACCGCAACTTCCACAAGGTGGCACAGCACATCAGAACCGCTCAGGTAACACGCGCTCATTTAGGCTTTCGTTACGTCGTAGAAACGCACAAGAACGTTGCGTTAAAACCCGTGATCGTCACACAGCGTGATAAAATAGAGACCGCAATTTGCAGTGTGGGCGGGGCTAGATGTAATACCATGGATTCACGTAATGATGAGACTACCGATGAGAGTGTGGCTCAGTTACAGTCAGATCAATCAAGACGAGGAGAAATGAATGGTAACTTCTTACTAATACTTGGACTCGAATGGCAGACGCTCAACACAAACGGACGTAAAAAAAACACGTGTAAGCGTTGCTATGGTGACGATTTCTGTCTACGGAAGCGTGTCTCCAGTGATTTATTTGCTTTCATGTCGTATGTTGTGCGCAGTGCTCTGTGGGTCTGGAGCGTGATCAAGCGGAGGTGCAGCAGGAGGAAGAGGAGGCGCTGAAGGAACCGACTGCTCCTCCGTGCTCGTCCGACACCCCGCAGGAGTTCGAGGTGGAGTTGCAGGCGGCTCTTAGCGCACTGGAGCGGCAGGAACCCGCGCACTCACCTGATGAGGACAAGGTACATGCACGCACACGGTGTCATGCCACCACTTCGTAACAAGGAGCACCGTTCACTGTTAGTTTTATGTACTTGCAAATTAGGAGCACCTCCTGGCTCAACAAGCCAGTGTTGCATGGTCTCTATTTGCATATAGGAACAGGATTGGTTCTTAATATTATGATGCAATAGCACTAACCTACAGTATCTCATATTAATATTAACTAAGATACTGTACTGTATAAATACAAGATACCGTGTGTTCACACACACACACACTGTGGATGTTTATGAGGTAAACTACATCGCTGCTGGGTTTTGTGTGTGTGTGTGCTCACGTGTGTGTTTGTTTCAGCTGGATGAAGAGAAAGCACGTATTGAGGAGGTCTTGAGGAGAGGAGAAGAGCTGATCCAGTCTGCGTCTGAGGAGAAGAGAGATGAGATACGCCTAAAACTGCAGCTACTACACACTCGCTACAGGGTACACACATGCAAATGCTAAAAAAAAAAAAAAGTACACACTGAGCTCAAATGGAGCCAATCAGCGAAGCCATATTTGGTGTCTGAGGTTTGCTTTATTAGCATACACCTTCTGACAAATCAGAATCAAGGATCCATATCTAATTTGCATGACAATCCACATAATACTGCACTGTATTTCTTCCGTTATTAACAAACCTGTAATCTAGATCGAACTCTTTCTATCTCCTCTTTCTCAGGAGCTGCACATCATCAGAACCCGTCGAGTTGGAGAAGTTTCTTTTGACTCCGCCCCCTCCTCGCGGTCTCTCTCGCCGTCCACCTTCCTCCTGGACGTGAACAAGGTCCTGCTGGCCATGGCCGACAACGAGCTCCTCCTCAACTCGTCGGAGCTCAGCGGAGGCCTGTTTGAAGACTTCTCCAGCCAGGACGACACGCTGAGGGTAACGGCATTAAAAATTAATTCAGTTATTCATTAGTATGGAATTCATTCACAAATCACCAATCCTAACTCAGTGTTCGAAAGTGTATCAAACTACATTTTTATATGTCCTCGTCAGGGTCAGACACAAAGACACACACGCAGAAGTCATGTTCAGGTCTTTCATTTGTTCATTGAATTTTTATTTTATTTATTGTATACACTTATTGGTTGTATAGGGTTAAAGTAGCAGTATATAACTTTAAAAAATATATATATATTTATTGAGGGCACACCTTCAAGTAATCTCTAAGCATGCAGCGCTAATCCCCGATGATCTTCCTGACAGCCTGGCATCTCTTAAATTAATCTCTTAAGACTTTTAATTCATTATTTAGGTTTCCACGGCAACCCAAAGCAGCACAAGAACACCACATTTTAGAGCGGCAGTTCGCAACAAATCTCAGATGTTTTTATCTCTATTTTTTTTTTTTTTTTGTAAATTTTGACTCTTCATTAAATTCAACCAAATTGTGGCCTCGTTTACAAACAGAAGATGTCATTAAACATCATTATCTAGATTAAATATGTGACAGCCAATCACAATTCATGACCACGGTGAACCAAATGAACGAGTTTGCCATTATATGATCAGGGCACAACTCCACAATAGAGAAATTTGCGAAAGGTTCAGAAACACAGAGAACTCTTGTTTAAGCATATTAAGTTCTCTTTTGACTTAATAATCCTGGAAAACGACAAACCGCAGCTTTAAAAATTCACCATCGACTAATTTGAAGCGAATGGTTTAATAAAAACAAAAACAAAAAATGGAGCTTAAGCTTCGATTTATAGTTTTTGATTCGGTAAGTGGCTACATTTATTCTTGAGATCATCTGCTCAACTGAACTGAATATCTTAACCAACAAATTTTTTTTTTTTTTTTTTTTTTTAGTTTGAGGACCGCTGTTTAGAGTATTAGGTTCTCCTGACTCCTGCTACTTTGATTCTTAACAAAAAAAAAAAAATTACATACTGCAGCTTTAAAATTCCCCATGTGCTAAATTGAAATGAACAGTGTTATGATGTTATGAAATCACAGCATCATCATAGATGGATAGATAGATAGATAGATAGATAGATAGATTTATCTTTAAGGTTGAATGATACACACCGTCCCCTCTCTCTTTCTGTGTAGAACATAAAGGAGAGTTTGGAGCGCGTCGGTGAGCAGGTCACCACGTTAAATGAGCGTCAGCCTGACGTGATCCAGGATGCCTCCAGGCAGGAAGTGGAGCAGATTGGTGACGCGCTGACTCAGCTGAATGCCGAGTGGGACAGAGTGAACCGCATGTACGTCCAGCGAAAAGGGTGAGGCGACCTTTCCAGTTACTCATCTGGCAGATGCTTTTATCCAACGTGCCTCACAGACGAGCTGCTGAGCATATAAATGTTCAAGATCTTGTTCAAGAACCTAGCAGCTGGGCGGTACCGTGATTCGAACTCGCAACCTTCCTATTAGAAGTCCCAAGCTCATATTTTTACACAACATGTAAAAAAAAGAAAAAAAGAAAAGGGAATAAAAAGAAAGAAGAAAAAGGAGATATATATATATATACACACACACACACACACACACACATATATTATATATATAATATGTGTGTGTGTGTGTGTGTATATATATTATATATATATATATATATATAATGTGTGTGTGTGTGTGTGTGTGTGTGTGTGTGTGTGTTTCTGATTATCTGGGCGGCCATTTTGGACGAATTACATCACGCTGCTGCGTCCTAAAGCACGTCTACGTGACGTCACCGGTGTGAGACACCGATGTTTACACGTCTGGCGTCGTAGTTCCGAGTCTAAACGCGTTGCTTGTTTAAATAGGTACATCATGTACGTTCAATATTTTGCTGAAGTTTTCCGTTAAGGCATGCGGTAAAATGGTAAAAGTGCTCGCTGGATAAATAATCCTAAGAAATGCTAATAGAAAGACCTGACCTCAGAAGTTTGCAGTGTGTTTCCAGCGTCACGTGACCGCCCTTTTACACGCTGTCTTTATTCTTCAGAACACGAGCTTAAGTGCTTCTGTTTCATTAATATTCATCGCTCACCCTGGCCTTTTCATCACGTCGGAGATTTCTGAATGAAACTGGGTCGCCAGATTTCCTGGATAACACGTGAACGAGCGCAATGCTGCAGCGAGTCTTCTCTCCATCTCTGAAAATCATTGCATCTGTTAAAAGCATTAGGAGTAATAATCGTGGCGTGTCTGACACCTCTGGCTTCTTCTGCTTTTAATGGAAATGCAAATCGTGGAGTCTGCTGACCCACGAGCGTGCGGGCGGACCCGGATCAGAACAGCTTTCAGAGTGTGTTTTTGTGTTTTCGTGTTTTCTCGTGTGTAGGTCTTTTGACCGCGCCGTTGAGGAATGGAGGCGGTTTCACTGCGACATGAACGACCTGTCTCAGTGGCTGTGCGACACAGAACAGGCTCTAGCTGAGGAAACCGGACCCGGCGGAGACCCGGAGCATATCCACACTCGACAAGAGGTCGGTAAAAGGGTCAAAGGTCAAAACTGGAAACTGCAGGATTTCATGTGCTTGTACGGACTGTTTCGAATGTTTTGATCGTATGCTCTGCTAACAAATCTCAAGCTTCTTTCATCTCTGCCGTTATAGCGTCGCCTGTATCCATTAGCCTTGTGTAAAGATAAATAAATAAATAAAAATAGCAGAGACGTGTGTTCGCGTGTTCTCATGTGTGTTTATTGCGCTCAGGAGCTGGAGGAAGGCCTGGTGAGTCACGAGGCTGTGCTGGACGAGCTGGTCCGATCGGGAGAGCACATCATCATGCAGCTGTCGTCTCTGGATGGCCCTGTGCTCCAGGACAAGCTGGACAACCTCACGCAGCGCTGCGCAGTCGTTCACGCACGAGTCGCCGAGCGCCACCGCAGGTAACAGTCACGACACCACGAGTAACCGTGGAGTAATACAGCGGACCCTACGTTTGATCAAGCCTTGGTTTGCGAACCGATAAAAACGACTTTGTGCTGTTCATTATTGACACCGTTAGCGTGGAGCCGTATCATCCGCTGAAATATGCTACGGGTTTTTTTTAAAATATATATTTATATATCTCTTTCACTTCCTGTTAGAGACGTTGACACACATGTTTGTGTACAAAAATCTTCTCAAGTAAGAAATATTAAGAGCTGCTCATCACAGTTTGAATTGTGATAATGGAAGCAAAGGTGCACTAATAAGGGAAGTGTGTGTGTGTTTGTGTGTTTAGGCTAATGGCTGGCCATCCCTCGGTGTCAGAAGTGGTACGGCGCAGTGCCGATTTGACTCGTTGGTTAGAGCAGACCGAGGCCTCTGTGCTGACTCTACCTGCGAGTGCTGCCGACCAAAACCTGCGAGAGCTGAAGGTGAGACACCAGAAGGCATCACAGCACGCGCTGCTGTCGCTCTTGTATTGCAACCGAGTTAGTTAAAGTTCACAATTGTAAAGGTCCAACGACATAGCATTCATACATCGCGGACTACATGACGACAATATTCCGCTCAGTCCTGCTCCGGCCGACTCGTCCCGTCCTCTCCCGGGGTTGCTCTCATCACAAGCTCATGTAAACGTATTAAGTAAAAAACTGCCCCCTCTGGCGACATATTTAGGGAACTTGAGTTGCTGGACTAGGTTTATTGGCGGTATTTTGGGAAGTGCTCGTTTCGGACCTCTGAGCACATCGGGGCTGCGGTCCATCCCACAGACAAGTTCCACTGGTGTAGGTTTATGAAGTTCATATTTTCAAAAAATGGTAGACAGAATGTTTGGGCTAGTGTGTGTGTGTGTGTGTGTGTGTGTGTGTGTGTATATATGTATGTGTATATATATATATATATATATATATATATATATATATATATATATATATATATAAATAAAATGCTGTATTTTTCTATAGTCGCTTCATTTCGTTTGAGAAATTAAATGCTGTATTTTTCTATAGTCGCTTCATTTCGTTTGAGAAATTCCAAGCCGAGAAGTGGGAGGTGTCCGGGCTGAGTTGAGAAATTTTCCTTGGCTGGTCACTCAGATGTGTTGCTTTACCTGGGTTATGGTTCATTTGCATGAAATTTAATTTGTCACCTGTCACTGCTGGAATAAGGGCTGTGTCATTCAGTGCCTGGGGCGCCATTACATACGGTTAATGGAATTGGTCCTGAGGATGTTCGTCCCATAGGTTCCCCTTGAGCCCCCTTTCTACTCACCATTTGGATCAACAACTTCTCCTTACATCATCATCTATTACTTTCTCTGTCTCTCTCTCTGTCTTTCTGTCTGTCTCTCTCTCTGTCTCTCTCTCTTTTTCTCTCTTTCTGTCTCTCACTCTTTCTCTCTCACTCTGTCTGTCCCTCTCTCTGTGTCTCTGTCTCTCTCTGTCTTTGTCTCTCTGTCTCTCTCTCTGTCTCTCTCTGTCTCTATCTCTCTCGGTCAGGCTCTGGCGGAGGAGATGGATTTGCAGAACGAGAGCTTGATTTGGCTGAACAGAAATGGACCTCAGATCCTTGCCAGCTCCAACCTGAAGGCTCACGAGAGAGAAGCTCAGGCCTCAAATCTCCGGCAAATCAACATGACCTGGAGCAAAGTAACACTCTTGCACACGTCGTATCTAAACATTCGAAATAACGCTCGAGAGAATTTCTATCTCCGCTTTGATACATGATAATAGATTGTACCATGATGCTGCTGGATTCCACGCCCATGTGTTCTCGTCTTTCCCTCTGTCTGCAGGTGACGCAGGAGTTATTAGAGAAGGTCGGAGAGGTGGAGGCCAGGCTGCAGTTCCAGGAACGGATGAACCACTTGAGCAACTGGGTCCATCTTACTCAACAGCCCCTGAGCGGACGCACCGAGCTGTCACTTAGCGACGCGCAGGTGAGCTACGGTAGCCTTCAGAGCTGCGTCGCCATTAGTTAGAAATAACGGCGAGAAAACGAAACGTACGCGGTCAACAGTGCTGTGAATGGCAGCTGAGGTCTTGCTGCCCAAGATGGCCGCCGTGTAACGTCGGTATTCGGCGACATGGTGCAGTTTTACACTCTTAACTCGTATGCTCTTATCTTGTACCCCTTTCAAAAGATGTTCAAAGTAAAACTCACTTTTGAAAGCTAGACCAGATTTTTTTAAAATTATTTTAAAAAATGAAGAACCCTCAAGTTCCTCTGGATGTAAATTACGGCAATAAACATTTAGCAATATTAGCCTCGTTGCCCCAAGGAGTAGCTTTGTCTAATTAGCTAAGTTTGGCTTAAAGGGGCATTGTGCACATTTTCATTTCTAACAGATAGCTAGAGTAATACGGACTTTTATAAGAACTGTTTGTTTGTGAGTGGTACAGACGGTCCTCTTGTGGTACAGGCACTGGAGTCGGCTGCGAGGGAGCGGAGAAAAGAGCTGGACGAGCTGCTCGCACGTTCCACTGAGCTACACAGGAAACAGCAGCTGCTCCCTCAGGAAAAGGTCTGATTTCAACTTTTATACTCTATTTATTCTCCCCGAGTGTACTTTATCATGGTTATAAAAAAAAAAAAAAAGATGACAGCAGGAAGTCGTGGGATGGATTTCCATAAGGTGTCCCTCAAGGTTCCAGTCTAGGTCCCCTCCTTTTGTTCATATATAATTATGGCTTCGCCTCAGATCATTGCAAAGCTATTGCAGAAAATAAATCAACTCCTGCCGACCAATCCGAATCGAGAATTAAACAGTGACCAATTGGGGAAATTGTGTGTTTGTATATGTGCAGATTTATGTGTGTGTATGTGTGTGTGTATGTGTGTGTGTGTGTGTATATGTATGTATATATATATATATATATATATATATATACATACACACACACACACACACACACACACACACACATATTTATTTATTTATTTATTTATTTATTTATTTGTTTATTTATTTATAGGGGTGTGTGTGTGTGTGTATAATGGATAAAAATGGGGGCCAAGAACAGAACCTTGAGGAACTCCTTTTATTTTATTAATAGATACAAAGCAAAATGTTCCAGAGAGATAGGATGTTAACTATGCAGGAAAATCATGAATCTATGTGTGTGTGTGTGTGTGTGTGTGTGTGTGTGTGTGTGTGTGATCAGAGTAAAATGGAGCAGTTGGCAGCAGACTGGAAAGTTCTCGAGCTCAGATTGAAAGACAGGACACAAGTGCCTCAGTCACCGTGGACGCATCAGATCACCCAGCAACCGCTGTCTCCAGGTTAGCGACTGACCACTGACGCGCACACACACTTTGTCTTAAGTGGCCCATTATTGTCTCACATTAAAGTGTGTGTGTGTGTGTTAGTGTGCGTTGAGGTTCAGAGGTCAGCGTTGCTGGGAGAAGCTCCTCTCAGTGCAGCGTGTGTAAGCGACCGGGCCACAGAACTGGCCCACTGGCTGCAGCTCATTCAGCAGATGCTCAAATCCAGCATCGTTACCGTGGGTGACACCGACGAGATCCGTACCACCATCGGCCGCCTGGAGGTGTGTGTGTGTGTGTCTGTGTGTGTGTACAGCTTATAGCTTCTCCTATCATTCTTTTGTTGAGGACCGAGATTAGGTGTGTGTCAGAGCCTGAACGTACGTGTGTGTGTGTAGGTGACTAAAAGTGATCTGGAGCAGAGGCATCCTCAGCTAGAGGAGATTTTCACTCAGGCTCAAAACATCAAGAACAAAACGTCCGACCTGGACGTTCGGACCTCCATCACCGAGAAACGTACGCGTCCTTCTTCTGCGTCAAGCTTCATGACGTTTTCTTCTTGCATCTTGCCGCATTTTCTTCATGTTGCTTCTTCTCATTTCTCCTTCCTCCTTCTGCCGCTTCTTTTTGCTTCTTCTACCCTCATTTTATCGTTCTTCTTACTTCTTCGTGCTGCTGCCTCATTTGCTTTTTGTTTTTTCTTTAATGTTTTTCTTCCTTTTTTCCCCTTCTTCTTTTGTCTAGTTCTACTCCTGTTTTCTTCTGTCTTGTTTTCTTCTTTCATCATCTTCTGGCTTTTATTATTTGTGACACGTGTTTTGTGCTTGCTCTTATTGGTTTTTTTTTTGTTGTTGTTTTTTCTTCTCCGTCATCTTTCCTTTTTCTTCTTTTTGTCATCTTTCTTTTTGTTTTTTCATCGTTCTTTTTCTTCTCATTGCTTCTTCTTGCCTTTTAATGCTCTTGAACTTTCTTCTTCTTGCTTTCACGATAATTGTCCTGTTCAGGTAGTCGATTTGAAATGTCTACCCATCCTCATTAACTTTCTCTTTATCTTATATTATTTAGATTAAACAAACAAATATTTATTGTCCAAAACATTTTTTTTTTTTGTAGAAGACAGGTTGTTGAAGAAGCAGATTATATAAGTTAATACCCAGATACAAAAAAAAAAAAAAACCCACACGCGCGCGTTAATTATTTGAAATGACGGATTTCCTGTTTGTGCTCGGTGGCCAGTGGAGAAAGTGCGCAGCCAATGGGACGGCACGCAGCACGGCGTGGAGGCGCGGCTCCTGCAGCTGGATCACATGACCACGCACAGCGACCAGTGGCAGGACCAGTTTGCTCGTGTGAAGGCTATGATTGGTCAGAACGACGCTCGTTTGCATAACCTGCTCCAGATGAGCCGAGAGCCGCTCACCAAGCAGATCAGTGACAACAAGGTGAGCTCGTCAGGGCACGATACACAGCTCATTAGAATATTAGGCCATGCCCACTAGCTCACTAGTTCAGCTAAGTCTAGTTCAGATGGTGTTTGAAACAGTGTTTTTTCATTCAAGCGATGCTGAATGTTTAATATAACACTCGATTTTAGCATTATTCAAACATTTTTAGACATTTTAATATTGTAGTTTCAGGATTATCCTGTAGGAGGCGCTCCAGTTCTACTTTTTTTTTTTTTAAAAGCTAGACCGTTCTGTCTTGCTTTATGTTGATCACATATTAATTTAATGGCTATAAAAGGATCAGAATGTTTTACTATAGTTTCACAGATTATAGTGTGCTGGTTTGGAACACACTCCAGCTGTCATGCTCTCAAAGCACGTTCTGATCAGCTCTTTGGCTCAGACATTTAATCAATAGTTTTTTTTCCCCCCATTTATCTATTAAGCACAGCGTGTCCCCCCCCTCTTCCCCCTTCTCCTGTCAAGGCCTTCCTGCAAGACCTGAGCCGAGAGAACGTGACCGTGGCGGCATTTAACGAGCTGTGCGATCAGCTTCTGCATGATTACGCCACCGACGACACACGCAGGGTCAAGGAGGTGATGGACAAAACCATTGTGTCCTGGAACACCATCAATAACAGGTACACAGACCTGACCGAGCACGGAAGCCTTCCCTTCTCTTCCCTTCCCTTCCCTTCTTGTCTTTTAAGTTCCCTTTCCCTTCTTTTCTTTTCGCTTCCTTCCCCTTTCCTTCATTACTTTACCATAGCTCCATTTCCCTGGTACTGTTGTGGTGTAATTTTAATCTTTTTTAAAAAAAAAAATCTGTACACCAAACAAGGATTAAAATTTTTGCCCATTACTGCTATAATTCGAATAAAAGTACCATCTGAAAGGATTTCAGGCCAGGATTTACCTTCAAGCCGTGCCTAAATCCAGCTTTGTGCAGTAGCAAAAGTGAGTCCTCAAATGTGCTTGCTGTATATGGCTGATTTGGTGAAAAGATAAATGGACAGACGGGTGAACAGCCGTGTGTGTGTGTGTGTGTGTGTGTGTTTAACGGAGTTGTGTCGTGTTTTCTCAGGGCGTCAGATCGTCAGGCGGTTCTCGACTCTGAGCTGAAGAGCCTGCAGGTGTCCCTCAGGGAGCTCGAAGGCTTCCTCAAGTGGCTGCAGGAGGCCGAGACCACCGTCAACGTCTTGGCCGACGCCTCGCAGAGGGAGGAGCTGTCTCAGGACTCCGCCCGCATCCGAGAGCTGAAGGGTCAGCTAGAAGTAAGTACCATGTTTGTAGTGTCGGCTTTGACACAGCGGGGTGTGTAATCAGTGATGCTCTTGCTGCCAAGACAAGATGATTTATGGTGTTGTCTGGATGTGTTGAGTCTCAAAACGTGTGTGTGTGTGTGTGTGTGTGTGTGTGTATCTTTAATTTCTCCAAGCTGTCTTCTGGCATGATGTGGTTTCAGATCGAAGTAACGCAGTTATGTACGAGGCGGACGTGTCTGACTTGTTTTCAGCATACTCGAGTGTGGATATTATTAGATGTGATGTAAGTGTGTGTGTAGATGCCTAGACACACCCCCTGTTCTGCCATCACCCCGTCCACCCTCATTGGTACACGCTTCAAGCAAACAATGGTCGTGTGCATGTTTAAAACGTGAACACGGTGTGTGCGAGTTAGCAGGAGGTTGAGTGTGGCAGTGATTCGAGACATGCACGGACATATTATGGGATGGAACGTACACCGCCGTTATTTTAAATGAATAACCGGATGTTTGGCGCGAGCAGATGGATGAGCAGCTTGCTCGTTGACCTGGTATTGCAGTACCTTCAGGATCCATCCGTTTCCTCGTGGACATGGAGGTTTAGAGGTCAAACTTGACTCTGGTGAACAACGTGATTTATTTATTTATTTATTTATTTATTTTTTACGTGATTGCACTTCGCAAAGAATCTCAAATCTAACACGTATTTTTTTTGTAGCATATTAATTCCACAACCCACCTGTTGTGCTCTGTTGTGTAATTTATATGCTACAGATTCAGATCTTCGCTTAATGACCAGGCCCTTGGGGAGGGTTGAGTAAAGTGCACCGGAGTGGGAAGAACATTAAAATCACCAGCATTCATTTAACACCTCCAGTGCATATTAACACAGTTGCAGCGGACCGTGAGGGCGTTCGTTTAACACCTGCCTCCAGCCTCCTGGGGTTCACGCCGCTCCAGTCCACAGCGATGGACCGTTTCTTTTTGTTTAATCTTATTCAAGTGATGAAGGGCTTCACGATTCGCTGATGTGTCAGAAGCCCAAAGATCCTAGATGTATAACGTCCTCTTATACATCCGTATACAATGTGCGCATTTCCCGTTTCCGACCTTTCCACATCAGTGAATAAACTCCTCCTACTTTGCGTATGCATAAATAGCAGGGTATGTAGTTGTATTCGATCTACATGTAGCGTGTAGGACTCGGAATGAGGACCGTATGAGAAGAGCGAGGGTGGGTGGGGGGGAGGTTGGCTGGGAGTCAATTCAATACAATTTTATTTGTATAGCACTTTTAACAACAAAGATTAATCCAATAAACTAGACACTGCAGCAGTCAGCATAAAACAAAGACTACGAGCGTAGAGAATGGCAAGACTTCGCGATGAGTTCCTTAACACAAGTAGGCTTAAACCAGGATATGACCCGCAAACAGAAGCTAGTGTTCCAGCGATAACAACCTCTGAAGCATCTTGGGTCTGAGATACATCACGATTCCGATGAATAGAACCGTGTGTACCCCATGCCCTGCGCAGGTCATCCGTTATAAATCCTAAATGCTCCAAGACATTTTGGTTCCTCCACATCATCTTCTCAAATGCTTCTCGACACGGCCATATTGTGCTCACTGAAGCCATATAAAGAGGACCTTCTTCTGAGAATGTGAATGAGTGCTAACCCTGATCATTTCTCTCAAATTCAGGAGGACATCCCTCAAAGAAATCGCTCGTCAGCCTTTCGTCATCATGAGCCGAGAACTAGCATCGGCGCTTAAAAATACACTTTCTGCCATTGGCCGTGTCCTGTACCGTGTTCTGTAAACACCAGTGCGCCACTTTGTTATAATGAGGTGCACGTACAACTTTGTTGGAAAGGTCTTGACACACAATTATTGTCAAGAATTACTACTCTTTCTATTGGATTCACGTTAAGCGAGTTAAGTGCTTCAATCGGAGTTTAATTGCCCAGGTGCCAGTTAGGCAATTGGAGCACTTAACACTTCTTATAAACGCTCTACTTCAATCATGAAGGTTGAATTGAATTAAATGCTCAGAATAGCCATGTAGCTGTGCTACTGGAGTCGCCAAACATAATGCGTACGCACGTGTACTGTACGTGCTTCCCAAGACCTGTGTGCATCGGTAATGAGCGTAAAACCTTACATTCTAGGGATAATGTTAAAAGTAGCGATGCATCGTTATCTATACATTTAGTTGTAGTGGGGGAGGGGAGGGGGATCATCCAATCCTCTTTAAGCCTGATGCTTCGCTGTGATCATTCCCCCCAGGATCGCAGAAATGAATGCAAACGCCGCAATATTCGGAGGAGCTTGCAAATTTTCAAAATTGCCACGTTTTTTCCCCGGGTTCAGGCCGAGACGCGTCGTGACCACTCATTCAGCCGAAGCCCTCTTCGATTCACATTCGTCGAACGCGAGTACAGCTAAAAGGTCTCTTCTGTTTTACCGACAAACGCTACTGCAATACTTCGCCAAGTAGTTTTTCCACCCAAAAAAAAAGCACAAACATCTCTGCTAGTCAAATCGCAGTTTTTGGCCGCAATGACGTGAAATCCTGGAGGGACTGGGTTATATAATGTTAACTCAGAAGACCTGATTGGACGAACGCATTTCTGGTTTTCGAGTCTTGGACGTCCGCATCTCAAAACGCTACGTAGACTTTTTTTTTTTTTTTTTGCTTTGGTTTATTTAATTGTTGTAATTTGCATGCCTGTTGCCTGCGTACACTTCTTATTGACTCATTGTAAAACATGCCTAGTGTGTCGTTTCCTCCTGTGTGTGTGTGTGTGTGTGTGATCTGTCTGATAGATTACTACTCCAATCATCGTCCTCCTCCACACTTTGCTTCACACACTTGGAGAGGATATCGATTTTCAGTCCTGGTCCTTTTTGTTCCGTGCGAACGGCGGGTCAAAGACGAGACCGCCGGTGTTGTCCGAGCACTGGAGTCGCGCGAGATCTCGGTATGCTCGATCGGACTTGCGTTTGCATCTTTTCTTCTTCATCCTATCCGATTCCGTTTGCGCTTTTTCCTCACGCGCGTTCACAGCCGTGTTTACTGGACTCTTTTAATGTGGGTTCTTTTGTAGATAGCAGCAAGATGGCTCCCGTCCAAGTGTTTCCAGAAAGACACAAAAGAAATGTGTTCGCATATTCGAAAATAGAAAGGGGATGTAAACAAGAGAGTGCTAGAACATTGTTTGTACCACAGCATTAGCGAGGGCACGGCTGTCTCTAGCTGCTATAACGTAAGCGATGAGGAGAGGTGTCTTGTTTCGTCGACACATTGCTCACAGTGTAGTATAAAAGGAATAAAACCCTTCAGGATGTGATTTTTGTAACTCCAGACTGAAACAAATTGTGCCTGTGTTGGCTTTTATCTACGCTAACGTTACTATCTAGCATGTCAAGACTAGAAAGGCTAGATGAGGTTAGCAAAACACACAATAATAGCTAGTTAGCTGTTAGCACTACACAGTTAGATATTAAACATATAGCTAGCTACACCGTGAAGTCATAGCAGGAGCTAAAATGGATGTCGAGCTGAAAAGTGCATCACTTTCTAATCATCTAATCGTATTTTATGAAGGATTTGTAAGTTTGCTAGCTTTGTGTTCAAGAGCTGTGGCTCGTTGCTGAGGTAAATGCTAAGTGTAATATAATTCTAGCTTTGCAAAGATTTTGAATTTTTTTTAGTATGTTAGCAACACAGCTGAGGGAAATATTGACGTTCCTGATGGCTTTGTCGTCTTTCCAAAGTCACTTGGCCTTGATATTGTGCGTATGAGACAATGCTTTACATGCTAGCTAGCTGAACTGCTAGCCTGAGTCATCGGCTAGTTCGGTTCTGTCGTCTAGCAACAGTGTTTTCCTGGTTTTGTTTACTCGGAACATGTTGCGAGTTTGCTTTCCCGTGCCAAAGTCGCATATTTCATTCGGATGTCGAAAGACGTGAGTGTGATGGCCGACCGTTTCCATAGCGACGGTAAAACCGTTGTCCGATGTCGGAGAGGTCGGCGTGGTGCTAAAAGTGTATTTCCCATTAATCACTGTGTCAGTGTTGAGTACAGGAACATCGTAATGTCCGCACGTAAGAACCCCGACACACACACAAGAAGAGTAAGACCTTGGAGACAATCAGAGGCTCTGTCTTTATTCCCTTAACGTATTATGAAAATAAGTTTTCACCTTCACTTAGCACACAGAGAACATGAGAGAACATGAACTCATCGAGAGAGAGAGAGAGAGAGAGAGGACATGGCTCCGGGGCAGTGTGTATTGGCCTACATTCGCATGTGAAATAACCCACATCACTGTGCAGCACGTTAAACTGAGGAAATTAAACCTGAACAACTCGATCCAGTCGCTTCGTTCTCTCTTCCTTTTCTCCTGTCTTCATCTCTCTCTCTTCCTTTTCTCTTTCCTCTTCTTTGTCTTTCTATCTTTCTGTATCTCTGTCTTTCACACGTTCCATGTATTCTCGCTCTCTTTCTCGTTAATCTCTCTTTCCCTCTCACACGGGTTTCAGTCATTTTCTTTCTTTCCTGTCTCTCTCATTGTGTCTCAGTCTGTTTTTTTTCTCTCTCTCTGGTGCCTCTCTTTCTTTCTTTCTTTCTTTCTTTCCTGTCTCTCTCTGTGTCTGTTTGTTTCTCTCTCTCTCTGGTGCCCCCCCTCTCTATTTTCTTTCTTTCTTTCTTTCTTTCTTTCCTGTTTCTCTCTCTCTTTCTCTGGTGCCCCCCTTCTCTCTACTTTTCTTTCTTTCTTTCTTTCTGTCGTTCCTCTTTTTCTCTCTCTCTTTCTGTCTTTCCTGTCTCTCTCTTTGTGTCTGTCTGTTTCTGTCTCTCTCTCTCTCACTTACTCACTCTCTATCTGGTGCTCCTCTCTACTTTTCTTTATTTCTTTTGAGGGAGAGTTGGTTATTTACACTTTCTCTGCTATGTTCTTTTTTTCTCATGAGGTTGCTCACTCTGGTTTCAGTAAAGTGTCATATGCGCGCGCACACACACACACTGTAATATGGGTGCATCTCTGTGTAGTCTGCAACTTGTAGAATAAAATCCCTCTCCTCATCTGTCTCTCTATTTAATTCTCTCATTTCCAGCATCCTGCACTATCTCTGGTGAGATGTAATCCCTTGTTCTCTCTTTCTCTCTCACTCACTCGCATGCTCTCTCTCTCTCACTAGTGCTCTCTCTCTCATCCGTGCTCTCGCTCACTCTCTCTCTCTTACTCACACACTCTCTCTCCCACTCACACTTTCTCTTTCTCTCTCTCATTCTCTCTCTCTCTTGCTCACTTGCTCTCTCTCACTCGCACACACTCTCTCTCTCTCTCCCACTCTCGCTTGCTCTCGCTATCCAAGATCCATCTCCATAGACCCATATCAATCGGTTGTTTTCTCTGTTCCTTTATCACTTCTTTCTTTTTTTTTTACTCTCTCTTCTCTTTATCCTCCATCCATCGATCACTCCATCACAGACGCAGAAGGAAAATCAGTAGTGACAAAAGGGAGGAGAGTCACACCCCCCCCCCTCTCTCTCTCTCGCTCACTTCTCCTCCGTTTGTTCTCCCCATCCTCATCCTGTTAGTTCTCTCACTCGGACACACGTACGCTGACGTTCTCGCTTCAGCTCTGGATGTTGTTCAGAGTCTGAGACTGAAGGGGATCGGATTAAGCCGCTGAGCGTGAGAGTGCGTGCGTGCGTGTGTGGGACATGCTCGTCGGGGTTCGTCACGTCTTGTGCGGCTCACGGCGGGGGATGTGAGTGCACGCGCGTGTGTGTGTGTGTGTGTGTGTGTGCGCACGCGCACGCTAGGATGCGTACAGCGCGAGCCTGGCAGTGTGGCGCTGGCCGTGCGAGGATGATGGCTGTGGTGAGGACGTCTCTGCAGAAAGTGGTGCTCTTCTTACACCGGCTTCAGAGAATGGCCATCACCTCACCACGTTACCAGAAACTCTGCAAGGTCAGTCCACACACGCACACGCTGTTGTCTCGCCGAGTTTGTTTGGGCTGCGTGAGTCTGACTTCATGTTTTTATTCCTCATGTGAAGTTCTAAACCACGACGTGATTCTCGATCCTCATTCCCGATCGGTCCGAAAGCATCGATTCGTTTTGTTGTTCGAGTAGGTTTTCGTTTCCATAGTAACGACTTACATACGGACTTGCACGGCGGACGCTTGAGACGGTCCACGGCTAATAATGAACAGATAAACATCAACAAAAAAAGAATTTTTTCTGTAAGGGCATGTTTATTTAACATTCATGGAAGGAGTCTCCAGTGTCAGAGGAGTTTCCTGGTTTCTCTGTAACACGACAAGGTGTGTGTGTGTGTGTGTGTGTGTGTGTGTGTGTGTGTGTGTGTGTGTGTTATTAACTCTCTTAATAACTTGAAGAGAGGAAAGAAAAGGGAGCTTGTCGAGGGAGCGAATGTCTACAGCTGCTATAACGTAAGTGAGCGAGCTTGTTTCACGGCCGTTCCACAGTAACGGTAAACAGACAAAAAAAAAACAGAAAAGGGACGATTTCTCATGGTTGAATGAATTAATGGGAAACTCCGCTGTGTGTCGCACCGCATCACATCACACCACACCACCCCGTCGTTGATTCATTTCCTAATAACACCACACTCCCAAGTGTTTTATTCCTTAGGTGTCACAACGATGACACTTCTGTAGTATCATTATTTGTAGAAAATCATCATTCATCACTCCATGGAACTTTTGAGAAACTGCGTTTTCCAGGTACGACGTGACCACGTGATGTTCCTTCAGACTCATGCAGAATAAGTTCTCCACACGGGATGGACTTTATTTGAAGAGAGAGGCAGCGTTTGATGTGAATCGTGACCCAGTCTGTCAGTTCTGTGTAGGAGCAGAGATTGTTATTATTATTATTATTATTACAGGTCACATGACACGTCGGGACACGAGATGAGACAAAGTTACAGTTACATCTTTTGTAGTAAGGGTAACGTTTTTGAGATGCTTTTGTCTCGTTTTCGGTCCGAGTCGTGTCCTCTTTTTCACGTTTCATGAAATCGGTTATTCGGCCGTTTTGTGAAAACGTCGAGCTCGGCGTTAGAAAATAAACCCTTAAATGCAAACCGCAGGAGAAAATCACCCCAATTCGCCACTCGAGACTCAATTCTCAACCGTGGAAGGTTTTTTGCTCGCTCTGAAATATCAGACTCAAAAACTAGAAGTGTAGAGTATAATAATAATAATAATAATAATAAAGTAAACCAGAAGGAAAACTGAAATGAATGCATGTAATAAAGTGGGATACTTTTGGTTATATAAGGAATAAAAGTGTTCTAGGAAGCGAATCAACCACAGCGGATTTCTAACATTTTGTTTATTACAGAACACACACATTGTACTTTTTATCCGTTTATAGTTATGTTTTGGAACCTCCATGAAACAAGTTAGTTTCTCTCTCTCTCTCTTTTATTTCTTATTTTTTAATAAGACCTAAAACAAAAATTAAAACAAACGGAACTTGTCATGTTACAAGAAACTGGAAAAGGCGTCGTGGAAGGAGTTTCCAGTGTCGGCGCTTTGTAACAGACTTTAGCTTTGTGTTAAAAATTAAAGCGAGACTGGTGAGGACAGTTTACGGCTTGATTTTGTAGCCGTTCCACGACATAAGACGTAACAATAAATGGATAAAACGTACGACGTGGTGATCGTTGATTCATTTTCTAGGACAGGATGAAGGCTTACATTGTTTTATTCCTTACGAGTACACTTAATTGAACGTTTTGCGGTGAAAATGTGCAAAACAGTGTGTTCTGAAAGGTCACGTGACTGGACACGCCCACTGTTTAACAGGCAGACACTGAAAGTCCCCTATTTTCATTCCATTGTATCTGTGTACGCTTAGTTTTTTCGGGAAACTTTCCTGTGTGTGTGTGTGTGTGTGTGTGTGTGTGTGTGTGTGTGTGTGTGTAATTGTTGTGTGACGGTACAGGACGTGATCGTGGTGTGTTCGAGGGTTTTGTTTTCCTCCGACGTCTCCTTTTCCTCAGTAATTGGGTTCCTGTGGCGTCTCGTGGCGAAGTGGTACACGCGAAGAGCAGAGAAGTTCTACTTCCTGTAACGGCGAGGAGACTGAGGAGAACCGCAGGTGGCGGAGGCGTTGTAGTCGGCTCGTTTGTTCCTGGTGTTATTTCGGAGGAAATTTAATAAGCCGAGAGCAGAAATCCCGCTGAATTACGGAGAATAACTCTCACTGACACGCCTGCAATCTTAAAGCCAGGGTTTGGGGGGAAAACTTCAACAATTCTCCTCTCAGTCTAAATATAAATACAAGCAACCAGACAGAACATGTTTGTGTTTGAAGTTTGGTGTGTGGGTGTGGGGGGGGGGGGGGTAGAAGGAGGGAGGCTCCCTGAGTCATATGCACTAATGCATGCATGTTCTGTCTGAATTGTGCACTCGCTCTCTTCACGCTGTATCTCTCGATCTTTCTGTCTCGCTCTCTTCACGCTGTGTCTCTCGATCTTTCTGTCTCGCTCTCTTCACGCTGTGTCTCTCGATCTTTCTGTCTCGCTCTCTTCACGCTGTGTCTCTCGATCTTTCTGTCTCGCTCTCTTCACGCTGTGTCTCTCGATCTTTCTGTCTCGCTCTCTTCACGCTGTGTCTCTCGATCTTTCTGTCTCGCTCTCTTCACGCTGTGTCTCTCGATCTTTCTGTCTCGCTCTCTTCACGCTGTGTCTCTCGATCTTTCTGTCTCGCTCTCTTCACGCTGTGTCTCTCGATCTTTCTGTCTCGCTCTCTTCACGCTGTGTCTCTCGATCTTTCTGTCTCGCTCTCTTCACGCTGTGTCTCTCGATCTCTTTTCCTCACTGTCCCTTCTTCTGTCTCCTTTTCTTTCTCTCTCTCTGTCAGAACCCAGAGAACATAAAACCATCTAACCGATATGAGGTGTGCATGTTATATCTAAAACGTAACCTGCAACATTGCTTATTGTTGTGTGTGTGTGTGTGTGTGTGTGAGATATTCCGGGTAAACAGCATTTCCTAAAGTTGATTAAAGTTGCCATTTGTAAAATTTTGAAGTTTTATTAGACCTGTAGTCATCATATAATTTCAAAGGGCATGTGGTAGAGGGCTGTAAAAAAAAAAATGACTCACCGCTTCTTTAAGCATGGGATAAATGTTATAATTCAACCTGTCGAAAGGAGCTGATCCCCTGTCATTGCATCAGACTCAGAAGGGAGAGGGGCGTGTGTGTGTGTGTGTGTGAGAGAGAGAGAGAGAAACACAGCATGGGGTCAGTGAGCTGCATGAGGGAGGATTAATGATGAGGGATGATGATTAGGGATGAGGCAGGTGGATGATCGGGTTTCATCATCGAGGCCTTCGTCCATCTGAACAACACGTTTTTCACCCTGTGACTGTCTGAAACACACCTTTTATCTCTCTCTCTCTCTGTCTGTTTTACTGACTCTTTCTCTCTCTCTGTTTTACTCTCTCTCTCTCTGTCTGTTTTACTGACTCTTTCTCTCTGTTTTACTGTCTCTCTCTCTCTGTCTGTTTTACTGACTCTTTCTCTCTCTCTGTTTTACTGTCTCTCTCTCTCTGTCTGTTTTACTGTCTCTCTCTCTTTCTCTCTGTGTCTGTTTTACTGTCTCTCTCTCTTTCTCTCTGTCTGTTTTACTGTCTCTCTCTCTGTCTGTTTTACTGACTCTTTCTCTGTCTGTTTTACTGTCTCTCTCTCTGTTTTACTGTCTCTCTCTCTCTTTCTCTCTGTGTCTGTTTTACTGTCTGTCTCGCCCTCTCTCTCTGTGTGTGTCTGTTTTACTGTCTCTCTCTCTCTCTTTCTCTCTGTGTCTGTTTTACTGTCTGTCTCGCCCTCTCTCTCTGTGTGTGTCTGTTTTACTGTCTCTCTCTCTCTCTTTCTCTCTGTGTCTGTTTTACTGTCTGTCTCGCCCTCTCTTTCTCTGTGTGTCTGTTTTACTGTCTCTCTCTCTCTCTCTGTTTTACTGTCTCTCTCTCTCTGTGTCTGTTTTACTGTCTCTCTCTCTCTCTGTTTTACTTTCTCTCTCTCTCTCTTTCTCTCTGTGTCTGTTTTACTGTGTCTCTCTCTCTCTCTGTTTTACTGTGTCTCTCTTTCTCTGTGTGTCTGTTTTACTGTCTCTCTCTCTCTCTCTCTGTTTTACTGTCTCTCTCTCTCTGTGTCTGTTTTACTGTCTCTCTCTCTCTCTCTCTGTTTTACTTTCTCTCTCTCTCTCTTTCTCTCTGTGTCTGTTTTACTGTGTCTCTCTCTCTCTCTCTCTCTCTGTGTTTTACTGTGTCTCTCTCTCTCTGTGTCTGTTTTACTGTCTCTCTCTCTCTCTGTGTCTGTTTTACTGTCTGTCTCTCTGTGTCTGTTTTACTGTCTCTCTCTCTCTCTCTTTCTCTGTCTGTTTTACTGTCTGTCTCGCTCTCTCTCTCTCTGTCTGTTTTACTGTCTCTCTCTGTGTCTGTTTTACTGTCTCTCTCTGTGTGTCTGTTTTACTGTCTCTCTCTCTGTTTTACTGTCTCTCTCTCTCTCTGTTTTACTCTCTCTCTCTCTCTCTCTCTCTGTCTGTTTTACTGTCTGTCTCTCTTTCTCTTTCACGCTTTGTGTGTGTGTCTGTTTTTCTCTCTCTCTCTGTTTTACTGTCTGTCTCTCTCTCTGTGTCTGTTTTACTTTCTGTCTCTCTATCTCTCTCTCTCTCTCTCTCTCTCTCTCTGTCTGTTTTACTTTCTGTCTCTCTATCTCTCTCTCTCTCTCTCTGTCTGTTTTACTGTCTGTCTCTCTCTCTCTCTCTCTCTCTCTGTTTTACTGTCTGTCTCTCTCACTCTCTCTCTTTCACGCTTTGTGTGTCTGTTTTACTCTCTCTCTGTGTGTTTCACTCTGTGTCTCTCTCTCTCTCTTTCTGTGTCTCACTCTGTGTCCGTCTTTCTCTCTCTGTTTCTCTCTCTCTTTCTCCATGTGTCTATCAAAGTTCAAAGTGTGCTTTATTGGTGTTTGAGTGTCTCTCTCTCTGTCTCGCTCTTTTTCTCTCACACTTCCCCTCATGCTCTCTCTTTCTTCAAACATTAGTTTTTCCCCTCTTTGTTCTAAACTGAAGCTGACATTCGCATGCTTTTGAACAACCTCTCTGCATCACGTTCCTTTCACACACACGCTCTCACTCCTAGCCCTGTTTCCTTCGCTTTCTCTCTTGTGCGCCCCCCCCCCCCCCATGTTTCTCTCATTCTTTCTTGCACTCTGCCCTATTCTGTCATTTCTCTGGGTGCAGAAAACGGTCCTCTTCTCTCGTTCCTTTCACTCCACACATCCGTCTCTCTGCAAAATGGAATAGCTGATAAAAATAATAATTATTATAATAATAATAATAATAATAATAATAATATGATTTTTTTGTTCAGGTCCACTGTGTGCACCAAAAGCTCAAAAGAATGCACAAATGAAAGAGCTAAACTTTAAAAACAATGGAAGTATAATATTTTACCTTCATTTCCCTTTTTTCTTGCGTCTATAATAACTTGGAATAAGTTCTTTTGTGGTCAGGTTTGCACTAAAGAAGATGGAGATCTGCTTTTGGTTCATGTTTGGTCTATTTATCCCTTTTTAATTTTGTTTATTTTTCTGGAAAACCACCCAACGTGGTAGCTGTTTAATGTTGTCACTCTGTTTAGTCTGAAACTCTGGAGCTTGTTTTGAATTTGCTCAGGCTAATAATTTTTTTTTTTTTTTTTTTTTTACACAAATAAATCAGACCATAAATACAAATCCCAAAAAATTCAAATCGCAGAACTAGCCATTACAACCTGCTCAAAGTTCTAACGAAGTCGAACGTTTCTGAGCTCCACCCCATTTCTTTGG
Organism: Ictalurus furcatus; assembly: GCF_023375685.1. Taxonomy (NCBI): domain Eukaryota; kingdom Metazoa; phylum Chordata; class Actinopteri; order Siluriformes; family Ictaluridae; genus Ictalurus; species Ictalurus furcatus. The sequence goes on from NC_071269.1 coordinate 6,479,802, forward strand.
TCATCCAATCACTGCTTTGTAACCATTGCTAGCCACCAGTCGATCACTTTAGTCCATATCCCTTGGTTTTTCTTGGACAAGGAAAGACAATACCGGTGGTCCAAAGACAAGAACACAAATTCATACAGAGCGGAAGAAAAAACAACAACAAAAAAAAACAAGGTCCAGAGACAAAAACAGTTGAATATAAAGAACAACGACCGAGGGATAATCCAAAAATTATTCCGACAAACACGACACTGCAGCAGTTAGCATAAAACAAAGACGCACGGAATGGCAAGCCTTTGCAGTGAGCTCATTAACATGCTAGTTTTAGCTAGTTTAATGCTAATATTGGTTAGCCAGCTTGCTTTGGTTGAACCTTCCAAATGTACAAGTCACTCGTGCTGCTTGTCGTTTGTTACTTGTGTGCGTGCGTGCGCTGCCTCCCTAGACTTCGTTCGTACTAGCTTCGTACTGTTGGCAGATTAGCGACGCGGACTAGCTACGTACCCTCACTCGTAATTCCTGCTTTTTATCTCTGGTTTAAAATCAGGCGAAAGTGGTGTGTCATTGTATTTGTTTACATTTTGCACTTCAAGCATCCTACGCCTGACCATGTGACTTTTTGTGTGTGTGTGTGTGTGTGTGCACGGTTGGCGACGCGTCTTTCACTGCTCATCACTACACACAACAGAGCCATATGCGACGATTACGACGACGTCGATGATGATGACTCCACTCTTAACCCTCGTTGGTTAAGGCTCAGCAGCATGGCAATAACACACACACACACACACATGTACACACACGTACATGAAGCCACTGCAAGGCTTCATAAATCATTAGGATTAGAAGCTTAGTGTTAATTAAAAAGCAATTACCTCAGCAGATGTGAGCGTGTGTGTGCAGATGCACATGCGCAGAGGCGTGTGTGTGTGTTCCCTGAGGACTTATTTGCACAGCAGGGATGAGAATCTAATCCTGGTACGAGTGTGACATGTAACTGCAGGCTGGGAAGCCTGACACAGAGAGAGATTAGTGACGCCGTAGCCCGGGACATGCTGATTGAAGTGTAAGTGAAGTGTGTGTGTGTGTGTGTGTGTGTGTGGTAGATTTTCTTAGTAATTTGTTCAAGTTTGTGTGGATCATAGCCGCAAGCTGCACATCTGTATATTCGCTGTACAATGTAAGCCCATGAATCAGACTTTAAGTAAAGGAAAGCCATCCATTTGAAGTGAAAGGGCTGTGTGTGTGTGTGTGTGAGAGAGAGAGAGAGAGAGAAATGAAGAGAGAGAGAGACTCACTATAAACTCTCACTTACTCTGTGAAAGGACTATTTATTAACCAGCTAACAGCTTTCTTTCTACACACGCTCATTGAAGTTCACTCCCAGTCACACACTCATTCGCTCCTCACACACTCCTGCCGTTCTGTTTCGAAAGCGTTCACCAAGCAGGCTTCAGATCAAATAATTGATGACCCGATCTCCACCCGTGAAACGACTCCACCTCCCGACCTCAGCCGGATCGCTCGTGACCGGCTTTACCCCGCGCCGTCTACTTCCGATTGTAAGAAATGACCCTCCTTCACACTAAACCACGCTCTCCGGGTTGCCAGGTCTGAGCCAAAACAGCTTTACAAGCATTTAAAAAAAAAAAAACCCACACGGGTGCACGTGGGGTCTGGTGAGGTCGCTGGGTTACTACCAGCATGGTTCTTGATAACAGGAATGACGTGTTTAAGGAAGCTGCTGTTTTTATTTGAAGGTTTCCGCTGCGTTCTGAGTAATCCTCGTAAGATCTCGTCTTGGGAAGAAAACGCCGCCTCAGGTATTTCCTGCTGAGCCTGAGATTAGCGTCATCACGGCCACCACTTCACTACTTTACATGAGTTCATAGTACTGTAATATTTACTTTAAGATCCATCAATACAGGCACGTTAATTGGTAGTAAATCTATAGTACTGACCTCAGAGTTCTTGATTTTGTTCTTAATCTTGGCGCCCTTCAGAAAATGTTTCGTAGAACGTCCACAGTATGATTATTATTATTTTTAGGGATAATGAGTAACCTAATGGTGTCTAAGTAGAGTAAGTAAGTAGACTTTCTTCTTCGAAAGCACTTTATCCGTTTCAGCTTCTGGAGAGTGGAACCTGGAGAGCACTCGTCAATCACCTGCTGTAAGTTAGCGATAAATAGCTAGCTAGCTAGGTAAACATCCAGACTGGAAGGAAATGTCAGGTAGATATGGTTAGCGTGTGTGTTTTTTTCTCTATTTTAAAAGAACTCCATTCAACTCAATACTCATGAGAGTGTAGTTTGTGATAACGAAGCCATATACACATCCCGAAGCTTATGACTCTTAAGGAGAAAAGCCGCAATACGTTTTTAACTAACTTCCATGGTTTTCCGATCATCCTCCGTTTCCACCTCCACCTGGGCTCCTTTCTGTTTTTCCGCCTTTCGTCTCGTGTCGGCTTTGAGGCTTAGTCTGACACCTCCTCTCTCATTGCCGCGCTCCTTTTCCCTCTCACGTTGCTCCAGCTTTCTCGTTCCACTTGCCCCCTCCCAAAGCTTGACTCACGAAGACAGTGCTGTGCTTTCCGAGCACAATCTCTCGCCAATCCCCTCGCTCCCTTCCTATCCCTCGCTCTCTTTCTGCCTCCGTCTATCAGAGTGGTGGAACTTTTTCTGAAAGCTTGTTAGGAAAGTTTTTTCGAGCGGTTTTGTCTGACACCGAGCTCAAAATGTGTGCACTCGTGAACCCATGGGATTCTTCAGTGGCGGTCCGCTCGACATGCTCTGGCTGGCCTGCATAATTTACTCGGTAAACCTGTTTCCATTACCCTTTTCCCCTACGATACAATGGCGCTTTTAAGCGTAAGCCGGCTCGTTCACTCATGCAAACCCGTAAACCCGAGCTGGTGTTTAGTGCTTTCCTGAGAACGTGTTTGCCTTCCTTCCTGTCCTCTCTCTCACACAGAACCACCTGCAAGTCATGGGAGAACAAAAGAAAGTCCTTCTGTCCAGCTCTTTAACCGCCTCATCTGCTCAAACAGATAAGCTTCAACTTTCCTGCTAATACCACCGTCCGCGCCAACGCCGTCTCGTAGATTGCTAACTAGCTTGGCCGAGTCTCTGCGCTGTATAACTGCGTTGCATTTTTTTGCTACTTTGGGGCGAGCGTTTGCACCAACATCTCCGTTCAGCTCTTCCACCACTGTACACCGTTGTAACCGTGTCGGCAATAACGGCGTTCCCCGTGTGACATCGGCACGGGGGATACAACTGCTACTTCTCATGGGAGTAACGAAAATACCAAGCACCAGAATCACTAAACACAATACAATTATTTCACGCGGAACATAATTAATGTGATTCAGTATGGATGGATTCAGTCGGTGTGATTTTGAGAAGGTCTTGCAAGGACACTTTGGCTGTTTAGCCTTGAGTCTCTTTAGTAGCTCCATGACCTCCCGTGCGCTACAGAAAGCGTCCGATTCAGACACACTGCGAAGCAGAAAGAGCCACCATGCTTTCAAACCCTCCAGCCATGGTCACTCCAGTCTTCAGATAATGAGCAAGAAGGAAGAGTAAGAGGCTGGAGGTGAGATTACAGAGAGGCGAAGACTCCGGAAAAAACGTGAATAGCTTGTTTATTCTTTACACGCTCTGCTTATAAACACGGAAAATAACAAGGAGTCCGGGATGTGCCGTGTCGTTTGTTTGCAACCAACGAGACGAGATCTTTTGAGTGCGAGTGGGAGTCGCTCTCAATTCTTTCCCTGCAATTAACGAAATGATCCTACCACAGAGAGATGGTAAAACTTACACCAAAAAAAAAAACGTAGGCGCTAGAATTAGCATCCGTCTGAGATTGCCCCGACTTATTAGGATACAGCCTACATGACTGGAGAGAGATTTCATGTGTGGGCAGCTGGGTTGGCTGCCCTTGGACGTGCACTTGTCCAATTTAACGGCCGATGCTAAATTTGTAGTTATTTATGGCCCAGTATTTGAGCGATGGTGGGCCGGAATTGATCACTCGTCTGCAAGCTGAGAATTATTGGCACAGCTATCGTGAAGAAGGATCAGTGGAAATGCAGCTCTATTAAGAAGATGAAGGGCATATAATCTACAGCAAGCGCCTATACAAAGTCCTTTTGGTTAATAGGGGGACAAAAAGCATACTACCATTTTTAAATCGCCATTCTTGTTTTACACAAAGTTTAGCCTTTTGTTTTGTTGCCTATTTTCTTCCCAATTTGGTCATGTGCCAATTTGTATCACACTCTGAAGAAAAGCACAAACTCTTCCGAATACATTAGTTCACAGAATTCCTCGATTGGCTAGCGTTGCCATATCTCTCACTTCCCAGACATCAGTTTGGCTCTCTAGGACTCTCAGCCTCAGACAGCCGTGGCGTCATCTCGCGATATCCCAGCTGTAGCATGAACATCTTTCTGTTCCTGACAGAAATAAGAGGCTATTAATACCGTTTGTCTATACGTTGGTAAACAATCTGTAGAAATGTCCATCTACAGAACATGTAGTCAGACATCAAGTATTCATTATTGGACCGTTGCCCAAGTACTGGCCCAAAATCCCTTTTTTAAATTTTTTTTTATTTTAAATACGTTCACTTTGCTCAAGTGGACAAGATCATAAAATGTTCACCTAAGGTACTTTTCATCTGACGAATTACCTCTAAAAGCTTTTCGCTTGCTTCATGGCCAAGAATGTCTTTGAAAACCAGAGACGTTTTTAACCAAAGCGTAATTAAATAAATGAGTGAAGCAGGTGCTGTCTATTATTTGCTACCCACAAGACGGTCAACCAGTGGGGGAAAACAAGAAATCATTCATAACTACTATTAAACAAGGAATGGTACACTCTTAGAAGAAGGGATGTTCTGGAGGTAGGAGTTCTAGTTGGGAAGTCTTTCTGATAGGGACTCTGTTATATACTTTATTATTATTATTATTATTATTATTTTTTATTATAGGGTTCTGTGTAGTCGTTCTAACCAGACCTCTAGCTTTCATGAATAAACAAGGCTGTGAAACTGTTTCCTTTCATAGAAAGAGACAGTTTTACATGGCAGATAATCAACCACGGACGTTGTCCCATGTCCCCTCAGCAAACAAGTTTATCTTGTTTACTCACTCAACTCTAGTAACTTTTAAACGAGTAACTCCGTTGACTTTTCTTCAGTTCAGTGGGTCTTCCTTTGAACAGCGCGTTGTCACGTTAGTTAAAATCTGGATTCTTAACTGCTCCAGAAATGAAAGCAAAACGACCTCATAATGCAGTTTTGGAGCAATCAAGGAAAAATTACCTCAGCGTGGAGTTTTCCATCAATCCAAGCAAAATGACTTCACAACGGAGTGTTCCAGCAACGAAAGGAAAATGATCTCTCAATGGATTGAGTGTTTCTATAAATAAGAGCCCAGACACCTCATAAAGGAGCATTTCAGCTATTAGTGACCGGTGATATCATAGTGCAGGGATGCATAAAAGTCTGGTCAAACTTACTCTGCAGTGCAGGATTCCAACAATCAGAGCTGATGACCTCACACCAGACATTTAAAACAGACCCTTCACAGTTGTGGGTTCCGTGATCCAGATCCCATAGCCTTCTTGATGGAGTGCTCCAACAGTCAGAACCTAGTTAGAACCACACTGTCAGAAATCAGAGCAAAATATCCTGGGGTCTTAATCATGAGTGATGGAAAAGAGAAGACTGTGAGATTAAAAAAAAAAAAAAAAAAAGGACTGGGTCAAGAACAGGAGTGTTACAGTTTCTGCACTGATCTGTAGTAGTGAAGCAGGAACTCGGTTTGCTGATAAAACTCTTTGTTTACTGGTCAACCTACGTCTTTGTCACCTATGGTCACGATTTGTGGGTAGTGACTGAAAAATAAGGTCACAAGTATAGGCGCTGGAAATGGGGTACCTTCTCAGGGTTACTTTCCGTAATAAGGTAAGGAGATGGATGATCCTGAGTAGAGCTTTGAGCACTGTCTAGTAGAACTCGCGAGTACAGCTCCGAGTGGGGGTTCGGGCATCTTCGGTTACATGGATACTCCCTGGCCAGCTCATGGTAAAGTTGTATCAGGCATGTCCCACTGGACGGAGAGCTTGGGGCAGACCCAGGACTTGCTGGAGAGATTATATCTCAGTTGGATTGGGAAAACCGAGGGATCCCCAGGAGGAGCTGGAATCGCTGGTTGGGGGTAGAGAAAACCTGGCTTAGCCTGTTCCCACTGCGACCAGCACCAGGTAAAGTGGAAGGAACATTTAATGGACAAAACAGTAGAATGACCACATATTGAAGTGCTCTGTCAATTAGACTCTAGTGACCTCTCATGATCAAAACCTGATGTGACCTTACAATGGCCTGTACCATCGAGCATCTATCATCCAGTATGCATTGTGCTTATAATGGATGGTTTAAAAAATCCAGCTACCAGAATGTGTTGGGAGCTAGAAGGAAACCTGAGAACGCAGAGGAAACCCACATAGCCACAGGCAGTACACAATGAAATTTCCGATTAATTATAGCCTGGTTGCCTTACAGCCAAGATTTACCGTAATCATACCCTGATGACCTCACAGAGGAGTCTTCCAACTATTACACCCACTTGGTGCACTCAAGTATAAGATTAAAAAAAAAATAAATTTAATAACCTCCAAATTATTCAGACTTTCGAATGGAGGATACAGTCTGTTAGTTTATTGACTCACAGTGGAAATACTCCAACTTTCATAGTCGAGTTTTTCAGCAGTCAGAAATCGAGGACCTCATTCTGCTCTCCTGCTTTATCTGATGGATCTCATTAGATGAGTTAGGAGATGGGTTGTGATTGTCTTTGGCGTTTGTTGAGCTAGCACACACTAAGGTTCAGCACTGGGGACTAATAAAGCTAATTAGGCTAGCAACTCTCTCTCTCTCTCACTCTCTCACACACACACACACACACACACACACACACACACACACACACACTGTAAGGATATTCTATCGGTGAAAGATATTCCCATTTGTTCAAATCGGGTCAGGCCAACCTAGACTTGTAAGGAGGTAATAATTGATGCTCTACTTACTGTTTCTAGGGTATTTGTGCAAACAGTAGTACAGGAAGAGTGGGCCTTTATTCGGAATGATTGGCTTGACTTCTGCGAGTTTGATTTTTGCATTAGCCTAAGGCTAATGCATTTGTTAGGAACAGAAAAATACCTTACATTTCTAGTCTTGCTATCACAATTGATTAGAAACTCGAAATCTTCTACATCATAGCCCAGACAAAATGTAACTTAGCATTTTAAAACCTTAGCATTTTAAAACCCAAATTTTATCCCTTCTGTCCACCCTCTTTTGACAGCACCCATATAACCCAGAATACATCATCCCTTTGCCTTGAAAAGGTCAAAACACACAATTCAGACTTTGATATTTAAGTCATCCCTACATATCATTATGGCTTGCTAAATGATGTTGAATTTATATCTTGAGCACGATGGCATTTGTATTAGGAGATATTTATCTTGGCCTCTGAGTGTCTGAGTCTGGCCTTATAAGCAAGCGATCATCGCACATGAGTTTAATGGCTTGCTCTGGTGGAAATATCTAACCTATTGTATAGCCAAAGCAATTAACCCAAGGATCTTTTTGATCTTTTGCTTCCTTACTTAGTCAGTCAGTATGTAGAGTTGCTGGGAGCTCTGCTACCATGATTTTTTCCCCCCTAGCTTAGATGTTTAGATACTTGCCTTCAAGTAGTCCAGTAGGATTTGCCAAGATCCAGATTGTAGGAAAGGTAGAAGAATACCCAGCAAAAGACACTTGTTGGAATATGGATTTTGTGGGTGGTGGCAACTTCAGAAGACTGTGTCCTCTGAAGACTGGCCAAACTAGGCTTGCATCGTCTTGTATTCAGAGTTCTGTAGCATCATGCACTGTAAGCAAAGATAGTGGAGAATTCAAGAAATTAAGAGTTGGACTTGGTACAGCTGAAGAAATTGGATGTAGGTCAGCATTTGAGCATTCAGGTGCGAAGAAACCAAGAGTTCAACAAAAGGCCGACTTGGTAGAGGTGTTCTCTGCCCAGTGGTTAAGGATTAAGGCTCTACAAGCATGACCTTGAAATTGAGAGTTCACCATGATGTAGACTTGGTAGAGTGAACATAACAGTGGTATCCCAGTGGTTAATGATTAAGGATCTACAACCATGTCCAAGAAATCGAGGGGTTCACCATGACCTAGACTTATTAGAGTAGAAAACAATGGAGGTAGTTGGTTGGTTGAGGATTATGGCTCATTACCAAGAAATCAGAGTGGTTAAGGATTAAGGCTCTAGATCATGTCTGGATCCTTGGCCTCTAAAGAGCTCTTGACCCCTTAAGGATTGATGCTGGGATTTGTGAAGAGAAAAGTGTTGAGCGAATAAAAATACTGTCAGAAACTGCCCAAGCCCAGCAAACCGAATTAAATGTCCAGGAAACAGAAATCTCTTGTTTTGGTTTCTTCTGTGAAAATCTATAACTTTTATATGTGGGCTTTGTGATATTGTTTTACTACAGAGGTTCTGGTTTTATTTAGTTGTTTATAACAGGACAGCAGTTTGTCTGTAGTGCGTTCTGTAAATCAAACAGGCTTACAATTTATTCGGTTCTTTTCTTTGTCTTGTCCATCACCAAATTCCCACCTGCTCGCCGGGTCTCCTGTTCGACTGAGCAGCTGTGGACGAGCTGCTGACTGACTCATGCACTGCGAGGCAGTATATGGAAATGAGCAACCTTGCGCTGACCTGACCTCACTCTACTAAAACATGATTTAGGACTATGGCTGTGTGTGGGTGGGTGGGGTGGTGGGGGGGGGATAACGATTTAAATCTCCACTTAGCCGTTATTGCCGAGCTCTCAGTGAGGCCGTTCGGCATTTGCTGTGCAATATTAATAAAATGACTGTATTGCTGCATATTGCAGAGCGAGCTGATTGAACAAAACACATCGGTTAACACATTGTACAGTTTGCAAATACAGGCCTGGAGTCCTTAGTGTTATTCTTCCTCTTGGGTTTATAAATGGGCAGAATAAAGAATATTTGACAGTCTGAAGTCTTTTGCTATTGTAATTTTGCCAAGGATGGTACATTAGCTTTGTGTATAGTTTTGTGTTCAGATTTCCTGTGATGTTTTACTATCGTTTGTTTCCGTTATATAGATACGGCGATCAGCCATAACATTAAAACCACCTGCCTAATATTGTATACGTCCCCCTTGCGCCACCAAGACGACTCGTCACCCACCCGTCTAGGCATGGACCGCACCGGACCTCTGAAGGAGTGTTGTTATGGCTGATTGGTGTAGTACTACATTGTGTTTGGCCTTTATCTCTTCGTCCTGCAGATATCTTGTCCGTCATATCTCTTCTGGACTCCAGTGGGCTGGGGGTGGGGTGGGATTGGAATGGAAACCCTCATTGGACATACTCTAGTGCTGAAATCATTAAACGGCGAGCCATTTGAGCGAGTTTCCTCTGGCCTCATGTGGACAGCCAAAAATAACGAGTGCTCTTAGGCAGAATTCCAGAAAATGACAGGAGAATAAGTGAGGAGGAATCGGCGCTGAAAAGTGAGGGTCCCATTTCTGTTTCTCCCATGAGTCCCATGTTTATTGTAGTACGTGGCTTTTTAAGGAAGTGAACAGAGCGTATGAGAGTAATTGTAATGGGGATGGCATACTAATCTTACTCGAGTAAATACGTGAAAGCAGAGATGTTGCTGAATGTTAATTGGTGTGCATGTAGTGCAGTATGTAGGGTCTACAAGGCAATTATGCTGCACCGTAGCAAGAGAATTGAATAAATAAATACATAAATAGAATGATCAGTCAATGCAGTGACGTACAGTCGGTTTTAAACCCATTTATTATTTTGTGAGGTGTTAATCAGGAGTTCGTTCGTTCGTTCATTAGCTTGTTTGTTCAACTCCATGAGAATTTGTCTCTAAAATGAACTGATGCTCTAGTGGTGTGTTGAACCTGAAACTTCCCAATTTTGTTTCCCTACTGGACGAGGATCAACTATAGCACTGTAGACTGGTCTGGCTGTAAATTGCGTCTACAGTCATGGTAAAAGTCATGTGATTTAACTTCACCATGAGGCCAATCTTCCATTTGGCCAAGCTGTTCTCGAAAAGCGACAGCTACATTATAAAGCAGAGCAAAGAGCCACATAGTGCAGTTCAGTGTGTGTGTGTGTGTGTGTGTGTGCGCGAGAGAGATTTATGTGGAACCCATTCAGAAGTAAAAGCTGCTCAACACTAAGTGCTTTTACTCGGTTTGCTCTCGCTAATGGAGCAGATGGTGAGAAACAAAGAGAGAGAGAGAGAGAGGGGGAGCGAGAGAGCAAAAGAGATGAATTCCAGGAGCTACAAGGACGGACACATGATCAGAGGGAAATGCAAAAACGATAGATGGTGAGACAGATAGCACAAGGCGGTATGAGAGATAAAGGCACAAAATGAGATGATTTTCCTCTTTACAGCCATCAGACAGCGCAGAGATCTGACTGGCTCGTCTGTTGCAGGAGCTCCCTTTAGCGCTATGACCTCAGCCTGCTATGATGCTCACAGAGAAAGTAGTTATCTTGCAGAAACGTACCGTAGTTTCCTTATTTTGATTGATTGATTTTGATTTTTTTTTTTTCTCGTAACACGCTAATCCCGGGCTGTCTGAAGCCGAAGCTCCGGCTCAGGGATCACTAGACTGGAATCTGGCGGGGGAAATGCTGATTCATAGCGAAAAGGGAGGAGACAGAAAGCTATACCTCCTTCGCTGAGGACTACAGTAATAATCGTCTCATAGTGAAACCTTATTGATTTATTTTTTGTCCATTCAATATGAAAGATTCATTGCCAAATTTATGTAACGGAGGTCTGGAGGAAGTACGGTTCAGCGTGCTGTGTAGTCGAACCATTCACATTCACGCGTGTCAGTAGACAGAAAGAAAACTAGCCTTGGGTAGACGTATATGTTATAATAGCTCTTTTTGCCAGCGGCCAAAAAATCAAATCTCTGCCTGTTTTTGGCACAGAATATATTAGTGACATCACACTCCACGGTAATGGTTAATGGCACATATGAAAGTAGACACATGGGGCTTTGCAGTTTTTCCTAAGTATAATTTTTTTTCCCCTAGGCTACTAGGTTTATAATTTGACTCTGGCAGTCAAAACACAGTCACGATACTCTACACACAGAAACCAAACAGTGTCCTGACTCATCTTATAAGATAAAATAAGCTCATTTGTTTATACCGAGTGAAAACGTCCGATAAGTCGATTTCCGAACACGAGTGTACTACGAAAAAGGGTTATCGTTTTAAAGGGGGATGTTGTGTAAAATTACAATTTTTCTGATCAACAAAACAACAACGTCTCCGTCACAATAGAGGTCAAATTGCACGCAAGTTTCATACTTGATGTGATTGGTCACTGGATCGAAATCAACACACTGTTATAACGGCACCCAGATCTGAGCTAACTCGAGATACCGAGCATTCGTTGGTTTAATCGCTTTAAATTAGCGAAACGAAACCAATCGCAGTTGAACGATTTCTTCTTCTCACACAGATATGGAGAGGCAGCTGTTTTTTGTCTTGGAACTTACCCCAATCAAATAAGTAAAGAATAAAGCACTAGGGCGCATGATGCTGCAGGAAAATTAATCAATAACTGGGAAAAAAACACGTCGCTTCGGACAGTTACAGATCGCCGACACTTGAGACTCCTTCCGTGGATGTTTAAATAAACGTCATTGTTATTTCTTAGTTAAATAACGACACATTGTTTTAATCTGTTTATTATTCGACTGCTTATCTGCCGTACAATGTATTAGAAACGCTTAAGAATGAATCTCAAAGAAGAATAACGTTATTCCAGCGTGGCAGTGATGATGAAGTACACGAAGCACTTCAGGTTTTGTCGGAGTCAAAGTGAAACATTGTATACTGTCTTTCAGAACAGGTTTATATTATATCTGTATGTAATGTAAATGAAGTTTCATTCTAAATGTAAATCAAGGAGTGCATGTGACGCGATCACAGTACGGATGTTGCTACAGGTGTGACCCCTGGTGGTGAGGTGGTAGTTATTATCCAGACATCCTATCATCATATGAATCCTAATCATGGTCATGTAGCACTTTGTTCAGGGATGGTTCTTGATGTCCCACTGCCGCTCCCATGCTGTAACTGTGTGAATGACACTTTAGGTGGTATTATACACACAACGCTGAGACTCTGATAAATAGTCCCTTTGATTAATTTGCCGTTTTTGGGGAACAATCTTATCCTCACACAGTTCGTGGGTGGAATCTGCCAAGAGGCGGTCTGTAATTTCTTACGAAAGCTAACGTACGTGTGTGTGTAATCCTGCGATTTGAAGTCGGATTATCTTTCTGACCAGTCGGATTCGAGAACTCCAGAGCGCCTTGCTGTGAGGAATATTAACAAGCGTCGGAGCTCTGCTTTTAAATATAAAATATAACAAGCTTGTAGGCAGACTCAGCAGAAAGGGATGGAAGTTATTCAAGCAGAGAGAGAGAGAGAGAGAGAGAGAGACACTCTACACCTATTTAAATATCATAGAGTGAAAAATCACTTGTTTTATAGACACTCAGGAATAATATGAAAACGTCAGAAAGCACCGCGCTTTCAATAAAAGCAGATCCTACACAATGCACAATTACTGAATCACTTGCTCTTATGTTCGCTCCAGCTCTTGTTCAGAACTTTACAATCACTTTCAATCTCTTGCTGACTCACTGACTCACGCCCTCACAGCCCACACACATACACTCACACAGATGCCGACAGTGTGTGTACAGTAGCTTATTAGATGGCATCATGCTGGTAGGCGATGGTAGAGGAGGTTGGGTCTGTACAACGCAGATCTAGAGTTGTTGCATGGAATTGTACATGAGTCGCACATATGCGATCGAGCGCTCTCGTAAGTGCGTATCGGCATGTCATGTATTTAAGAAACGACACGTTCTCACGTTTTCATCAGCTTGGTCGACGGCGACAAAACAGCGACCACGTGAGTCACGCATCCAAACGGACGCTCGAAGATCGCATCCTAGTAGTAGTACTGGGAGGTGGGAGGAAACCGGAGAACCCAGAGGAAACCGTACGGACACAGGGAAACTAACTTCTAATGGAAGTCTAAGTGCAGGTGGCGTTAAGAACCTGAAACTTACAACCTACATCCATTACACTATCTGCGTAAAAGCAGTTACAAGATGCCACAGGTGTGCGTGAGAGAAAGTCTTACCAAAGCAGTACAAGCACAATAAAAGGCGATTTTGTTTATTGGTACTTTTCCGAAGGTTGTTCAGGGGTCCAAGCACTAGGGCTGGGTCAAAAAAATTACCGATCTTCAGTTTAACGAAACGATGGAGTCGGGAAATCCCCGAATCGATTCTTAATGCGCATGTGCTGTACTCGAGAGGATTTGAGTATTATCTGTAGTTTTGTGCTTATCTCGTGTGCATTGTGTGCACATATTTATGATTTTCTTCTTACAATGTTTGTTGCTCAAAGTAAAAGTAAAAAGCAGTTAAACATAATTGCGTCGGCCCTGTCGTTAACATAAATGTCTATTTTAGTAATATAGCTAAGTAGGAGGGTTTCGGTTACCAGTGTGTGTATATGTATGTGTATATATAGATATATTAAAACCTGGATTCTATGTCTGCAAAACTAATATTTTAAATGAAATATTGATAACTAATCGATATCGAATCGAAAGTAAATAAATTTGAATCGCCAAATTGGTCACAAGCCCCAGCCCTACCGAGCACCATCATCATCAGGTGGAGAATTTATTGTTCGTTTCTTGTTCTAAAACCCCACGACCCGCCCTCAGCCACGACGTTCAGCGTCTCCTCCTAATGAGCTTCATTAAGATTTCTCTTTCATAATTCTCCTCCAAGTGCACTTAATTCGCCTTTAGCACTTACAAGGAAATAAACACCGTTAGCATATTAGCATGGTTAAATATATCATTACAGACCTTTTGGAGTGAAAATCGAAGACTTTTTGATACATTTATGGTTTTTTTTACAGACCTTTTGTTGTTTAAAAAAAAAAAAAAAGTAAAGCACGCTTAAACACACATTTTCTTCCTGGATTCGTGTGTTCGGGTGGTCATGTGGTCATGCTGTCCTTCTGTATAAGTGGACTGAAGTGAAAATCCTGTGTGTTTACTGTCCACGTGGGGTGGCGCATGTTCATTTCCTCATCTCTGTCTCACACAGTACATTTCGCCGCAGTAATGAGCTGAATATCATGAATCGGATATGATTCTTGCTTCACTATTGATGTGATGTGCAAATTCACTTCCATTACCCGTTTACCACTGATACCTGTTTCTCTCTTTGCTCTCTCTCTCTCTCTCTCTCTCCCTCCCCCCACACACTCACACACTCTCTCTCTCTCTCACACACACACACACACACACACACACACACACGCGTGAGTTAATTTCCTGGCCGCTTAAGCGATTCCCTTTCTGCCCGCGAGTCCTGATGCAGTTCCACGCCACACAATATCAGCTTTTTATTTGCTAAAATACTCTGTCAGTCTTGTTTCCCCACACACACACGGGCTTCAGGGTGTATAGCGAACGACTGTTGAAACCGAGCACCAAAGCCTGACGTATGTGTAAAACTAAAGGAAATGCAACATAAAAGGTGGGCATTCTGCCTGACATTTTAATTTGGGTGTGTAGGTGTGTGTAATGTCTCTGTCTCTGCATGCGTGTGTGTGTAATATGTCTGTCTCTGCGTGCGTGCGTGTGTGTATGTGCATGCTAAAAAAATTTGATAGTAGAAACCTGTACAAAGCGTTCCAGAGCAAACAGACTTGTTCACTAGGTACATTTCAGACCGAGGAGGTGTTTATGAGGCTTCATTATTATTATTATTATTATTATTATTATTATTATTATTATTATCCTGAGATAGCATGATCTTGATGGCTGTGTTTTTTTTTTTTTTTTTTTTTTTTAAGTTTGAGTGCTTTTATTGGCCGGGTTTTCCCCACGTCGTCCAGGCTGCGTGTTTTCGGATGGATTTTGGTGGATATTAGTCAGCGGGAGCCTGAAACACACGATTGATTTCCATAAAGTTCTTTAATATTATTTATATTATAAACATGAGGTAACATGGTGCGGTTGGGTTTGCAGCGATATAAGAGGAATAACACACGCTGGCCTGTGTCGTTACGGGAAAACAATCAATGACGAGGTAGTGCGATGAAGCAGAGTGATTGTTATCAAGTAGATGAAATGACGCTTTATACTTTTTATCCGTTTATCGTTACGTTACATTGATAAACAGTTGTTCCCTCACCATCCCCCGCTTCCCCTTCTTACCAGGAAGCGTTAAAAGCGTAAGATCCTGCTTCCTAATGACTTTCCTGTGTCGAAAACGTTTTTTACGGCTTTACCTTTCCACTGTAACAAAAGCTCTGACACTGGAGACTCCTTCCGTGCACGTCAAACAAACACCGGAAACTTCACCGTAACAAAACACGGCACACGTTTTGAACACGTTCACGTGCCGCGTACCGTACACGTCCCAACGACTGAGCGGATAACGCATCAGGACGAGCGCGCTCATATTAACCTGCGAATTGCTCACCTTCCGACCAATCAGAATCGAGAATTCAAATCGGCTCCCAATCGGTGTGGTTTAAAGAATACTTCCGCCCAGTCTGATCGATTTTTACCAGATTATTTCAGACGGAGGTTATTAGTTTTACACTCGCTCACATCTGGTTATGTAATGTTTCAGATCTTAAAGCTGCGGAAACACAAACCGCTTTGTAAAAACAACAACAACAGGAAACGAAAGGTTGATGGTCCCCTGAAGAAACCATGTTGGGAAAGACGTATGGGAAGGTTCTGTTTATATGTCGTGAGGGTTTTCAGCACTCGTCTCTGATTCAGTCTCTCCCTCGCCCGCGCGCTCGCTCACTCTCTCTCACTTGCTCTCTCTTTCTCCATCTCTCTCTCTCTCGGTCTGGCGTTTTTGTCTCAGATGATACGGGGAGTTTTCACAAACCATTTCTGTCTCCAGAATGTGACGTGTTGCATAAGAACAGCATTCGGTTTCCGTGCGAGATCAATACTGTCAGCTTCTCTCAGCTCCTCCTGTCTCTCGGCTCATCACGCCACGCTCGTCATGCCGGCTTCAGACGTGCTGGATTTATTTATTTATTTATTTATTTATTTTTGCTGTGAATTATTTAATCCTGTTTCATGGAAGCTGCTGAAAATGAGAGGAGAGAGCATTGAATTACGCTATCTGAAACTTTTTGCATTGTGTGTGTGAGAGAGAGAGAGCGAGAGAGAGATCGAAACTGGTTGAGGGGTACGGGAATAGAGGTAGTGTGTGGGTGTGCGGCATGCTGTGCTAGGAAAATAATCAACCGCCTTGTCGCTGATTATTTTCCTAGCACAGCATGCCACACACACACTACCTCTATTCCCATACTCCTCAACCAGTTTCAATCTCTCTCACACACTTTACCGTACTACGGGTTTTAGTCCTCTTCCCCCATGTTGTTTGGTTTTTTTACTTACAAAAAAAAAAAATTCATACTCTTTGGCTGCATTTACACCGCAGGTCTCGATGACCGATTCCGATTTGTCGACTAAATCCGATTTATTTATTTGTTTGTTTTGACGACCTGCTTATGTCTTCTTTTAAAAGCGACCCGTATCCGATATCTGCGTTCACACACACATACGCTTCGTGAAACAGCCCGAGGGAGACCTCACCAGAAAAGCTTGGACCGAAAAGGAAATGAAAACGGTGCGATTTGCAACGGAAGATCAGATTAGACTCGGATCGTATACCTGATGCCGATCCATTTAAATATTGCTGATTTTGCAAAGTTTTGGATCGGATCAGGGCGTATGAAAAATATACATGCTGTTCGGATCGTAGTGCGATCAGACCGCGCCAGTCAGATTTTTCTACATCTCCATGCTCCTGCAGCGGCGTTGTGGAACCTGTCCGTCCCTCCTGAGCTCTTCTCCTGAGCTCGGTTTGTCAGCGCCCGTCATGTGACTGACAGTTTGGCGCCGAACTCCAGCGCGCTTTTCAGGTTGTCGTATGTCTGACGGGCTCGATGTCTCGCTTTATTTTTCCAACCCCCCCCCCCCTCCCCCCTCCCCCCCCCACATTCAGTGCTGTGTATCTCTCTCTCTCTCTCTCTCTCTCTCTCTCTCTCTCTCTCTCTGACTCTTCTTATTCACACACCGACACAAAGCAGTCTGAGCCACACAGATAAGCGCATTTGCATGCACCAGGAGGATATCAGTGGCTCAGGGAGTCACGCTCCAGTTCTGACCCTGAAAGGTTCACAGGATGTGACCGGGGCTGGGGGGGCATCATCGTAACGGAGGAACGCTAACCGTTCGGGTTCAGCTGTAACGGAGAGATCGCCTCACACCGAATGCGTCATATTAGCATCACGGTGTGTTCTGTTCCCACTGATGGAAGGTCAAAGGTCGCAGAGCCCCTAAAGGCACTTCAATTGAGAATGCGTGAGGAAAAGCGACAGAGCGAGTGAGCAAGCAAATGTATTCATTTATTCATAGAAAAAGGCATAGTAGTTATTACTGCGGACTTTAAACACAGACGGCGACCGTGACCAAAAATAAATGCGCATCAACGGCACCATCACCACGCGACAACTCGAACACGACAGCGGTACGGTGCTCGACAATTCACGCCGAGTATGAGAAATGTCATTACAAAAAGCAGGAGGGGAACCCAGATCAAATTCTGCTTTAATGCGTTACGGAAGATTGAGGTTTTATTCTGGAAATATTGCCAGTAAGATTAGAAGCCAATTGGAAAAAAAACAAACAGAAAAAAAAAAAAACAAGAGGAAATCTATTAAATTAGACAAGACCTTGAAAAAATGGTCTGAGTGAAAGAAATACAGTCGTAATTTAATGTCATGGATTCCCAAAACAGCACGCGTCTTCCCCCACGAAATCGAGCCCGTGTGTAAATGAATCCCTAGGAACAGTTTCAAGGGTGCCCACGTTACTTGAAGAATCAATGACGATAAGAACAATGAGGACTACAACAAAAAAAAAAAATAAGAACAATAACAATGCCGACTACAACAAATAAAAAATAAAAACAATGACAACAATGACGACTACTACAAATAAAAATAAAAACAATGACAACTTCAACATGGTTTTTTTCATAGGTTTATAGGTAAATATACAGCATGATTAACAGCCTGTGTGTTTCTTATGTATTTTTTGTTTGTTGTTGTGTGTGAGTGAGAGTGTGTGTCCTGGGATTTAAATAAATGAAGACGGAAGTCTTCATAAACTCATAAACGTTCATAACTCTTCTTAGTGTCTTGTTGCGTGATGAGGTAGGAGGTTTAGTAGCTGGCACGCACACGCCGTTGTGTGTCTGTCTGTGTGCGTGTGTGTACTGGGAGGATTGGCTCTGTCTAAGCTGTACAGTAGCTGTAGCTGATACAGCACAGCGCAACATCGGGATCCATCACACACACGTGTGTGTGTGTGTGTGTGTATGTATATGTATATATATATATATATATATATATATATATATATATATATATATATATATATATATATATATAAATAAAAGGAGGTTAAGAGGATAAATCTATATACTAAAAAACACACTCACTAACCTAATGCATATCTGGTGTGTGTGTGTGTGTGTGGAGAGTGTTTCCGATAGAATCAGACAGGAGTAGATGAATGTTCGAGAGATTTGAGTGTCTAATCGCACTCTCTGACCTTTCTCTGTCTCTCTGACAGTAACGAATAGTGCTGATTTAAATCACATCCAGAAACTACCCAGAATGCTGTGCAAGTGCCACACACACACACACACCCTGATGTTATCATGTTATCACAGAGAGTGCAGATACAGATGTAGGTATGGAAACTATCGTGTGTGTGTGTGTGTGTGTGTGTGTGTGTGTCCATGTGCATGTGTTTAGTTTTTGTGTCTTGTGTGTGGTCTGTGTGCATTAGTCTGTGTGTGTGTGTATGCATGTGTATATAGATTTTAACGAATCTGATCATGTTCAAGGGTTTGGTCAACCTCTAGTGTGTGTGTTTGTGTGAGTGTGTCAGAGTTCTAATATACTGTCTACTGTATCACACAATGGTTTCATTGGTGCTTTCTTGCGATCTCTTTCACTCTCCATAGCAGATGGAGCGCTCAATGATTCCCCTCCCTCCCTCACTCAGTCTCACCATCTAAGCATTTTTCTTCTTCACTTTCATCTCCATCTTCCGTTCAGGTGTTCTTCCTTTAGCAATATATTTCCACTACTTTCCAAATCACACATCCCCCCTCCCATGTACCGTTCGCTAAATTTGGCTAGACCGCACCGTATCTCGCACGCGCATGCACACGTGCCCGAAATCGTAACGCTACGCTGGAAATTGAATATGCAAATATTGTAATGAGGTAAAGGCACTTCAAAGGACTCCCCTCATGAATATTCATTTGTGTATGAGGGTTTTATTTTCTTTTCTGGCGTCTATCTAATGCTGTAACGTGTGCACGCTAGGCCTGGCCACATGGCTCCTGACATGCTGACTTTATGGGAATGGACAGGCGAAGCATGAGCCCATACCTGTGCCAGGGAAATCAAAGGAAGCGTAACGAACACACGCTCGCGCGCACAAACATCTGGCCGTGAGAGCGCCTCATGAGAGCACAGGAGAGACGCGACAAATCAAGTGACGTTGAAAGTTTGAATAAAGAGACGGAAGGTGAGGTCGCGTGAGATTTGGAGATGATGCGAGCGAGCTTCTCGTCAGGAAATCTTATTTAGCCATCGTCCGAGTTTTCCGATCTCTCTCGTCCTTCCGACGCTCTCTCTGTTTTTTTGCTGTACTCATCTCATTTCTTTTTCCCCGCACGTGTTCGAGAGTGGTGGTCCTTTCAGGAAGTGGGTGTGTGTGGATAGTTTGGAGAGTATGGCACGATATAGGGCAGGAACGAGGGAAGAGGTGGAGTGGAGGGACGGGTGGAACAAGAGAACACCGATTTAAAACAAACAGCTGGTAGAGAGACGGAGAGAGGGAGAGTGAGAGCGAGGGCTTAGTTAGGATCTTGTAGCCCGAGGGTGAAGGTGGGGGAAAGAAGGAGAACGGGGTTTGGAGGGAAAGGCAATATGGCAAGGTTTGCAAGTTTTCCATGAAGGACTCGAGTATGACGGGAGAATAGGTTTGACAGTATGGAAGGAGCGAAGAGTTGGAAAGAGTTTTGTGAGTTCTGGAGGTGTTCCACAAGAGAGCTGGACATGGGAGTCTTTGGAGGTCTGAATTGAACCAAAGCAGTGAACCAAGATTCGAAAGAAGAGTTGGAATAAAGGACATCGATGGATTTGGATCGCCTTTGAAGCAACGCTGCCTCTTGTCCGTAACGCTAGTAGTTCCCTTTGATGAATCCTTCATAGACCGCTCCTTCCTGGCTCCTGTGCTGGTATGTCTGCCGTGCGGTGCTGAGCAGAACCCCGTGGTCCTCGTCGACCCCCACACAGAGAGCCTTTCACTAGGCTAATCGAGCCTGAACGCCTGCCACAGGGGCACAGGAGACCAGGAACAGGGCACTTTCTGTGTGTGTGTGTGTGGGAGAAACACGTGTGAACCTGTGGAACTTTCTCAAAGCAGTGGATTTGGAGTAAAGGCTGAATTCTACCTCCAGAGCATCAAGGTTTCTGGATCTTTTGCCCCGGGATCCAGAATTTTTTTTTGCCCTAAATTACTGGATCTTTTACCTTCAACTTCTGAAAGATTTCTTATTTTCTTCTTCAGGATTTCTTCACTGCAGGTCTCTCAAACCTGGATTCTTTTGCTCCAGGCTTTTCGACTATGGGATTTTCTGTGCTAGGCCAGGATCTTTTTCTCTTTTCTGAAACCTTTGAGATTTCCCAAGATATTTGGATGTTCTCCCACAGGTTTTGGGATCTTTTGCCACACATTTTGGGACGATTCGTGCCAGACTTCAGTATTTTTTTTTTTTGATTTTCCCCCCTTGCATGTTCTGACCCAGTTTTCTAGACCTTCTTGCTAAGAATTTAAGATCTTTTGCCTGAAGATCTTCGGGTTCTTGGGTGCCTGTCTTTGGCATCTTTTACTACTGTCTTTTTTTTTTTTGTCTCACTGGATTTTCTATGATGGATTTCTGCAACTTTTCCCCTAGGATGTAAGATCTTTTGCCCTAGACTTTGGATATCCTGCCCAAGACTTTGTGATCATTTCCGCCAGATTTTATTTCCTATGGATTTTCTGTTCCAAGTTTCTGGAAATTCTTCCCCAGGGCTTTGGGATCTTTTGGCCTGGACTTTGGGATTTCTACCCCAGCGTGGCGGGGCAGCGCTGCTCTGTTTCCTCTTGGAGCATGGTGTTACCGGAGCATGGTGTTCCTAACTGAACCCCCCCCCCCACACACACACACACACACGTGTAAATATAGTCCACATAAGCAAAGACACGCATGAGTAAGGATGGCCAGAATTTGCGGTATTCCCAAATGTCGGTTTGGTCCATCAAGTTTTTCCCACGTATGAGCTGTAGCAACTCATAATTGGACATAGGGACAAGTTCTGTCCTCGAGGAAAGGATAAAAGGGCAGACAAGATGATTGGCCTGAACTTTAGTCTTCAAGAGCTGCTGAAGAAGTTTGAAGAGGTACTTCTTTTGCATCCTTGTCAAGTCCTAGGCAGATGACTTGTTCAGCTTAGCAAACTATTTCATGCCACACTTTTAGCTTCTGACCAGATGTGAGATGATGTTCTAACTTGTAGCTGAAGGGTTGATCAAGCTTCTTCAATAAACAGCAAAATGTTATTGAGTAAAAAAATTGCCACCTTCATTTATGTCTCTATGCCCGTTATTTATTTATAAATTTTTTCGTTTCTCTTTTCTTGCCTTCCCCTTACTTGTTTGTCTGTGTGTGTGTCTGCATGTTTGAGGTAAGGCTGGTTAAATTGGTGGGAGCACAGTCATATCACTGGGGACCTATTACATACCAGAAGCAATTATTTAACTTAATAAAGTCAGACGCTTTATTGTCGACTTTAATAGGTCAGGCAGCCCGGAGCTTATGTGTGACGGCGGCTGATTCATGTGTGCCTGTGCTTGTGGCCCGCTTTTTTTGTTTGTTTGTTTGTTTGGTTTTTTTTGCCGTTTTTTTTTTTAAAGCCGTTTTTTTTGTTCTCAACCGTTTAATAATGGTCACAGTAAAAAATCTTTCTTCATGAGCCTTTGACAAATAGCGAGCAGAAACGATGCTTCCTGTCTGTCTCTCACTAATGTAGGTCTGGGAATGCACACCGCCAGTGAGCCTGACAAACACCGCTCTATAGCGCACACACACACACACACACACACACACAGACACACACAGACAGAGGCCGGCAGAGGTTTTACTTTGGCATCAGTACTTTCTAGACTTTTGTAGTGTGTGTGTCCATGTGCAAGGACAGACCAAAGCAATCTCTGGTCATTGATTAGTAGGACAGATTCCATTACTCAAACACTCAGCTCGCCAGCTACACACAGAGAGAGAGCGCGAGAGAGAGAGCGAGCGCGAGCGCCCTGGCTACGTCACGTATAGGTGGAGCAGTTAACAAGCTAATAACGTAATCGTGATATTTTATTCTCCTTATAGACAGAAGTGTGCCAAATAAAAACTTTTCCTTTATTAATGATTGGCATGTCCTACTTTAACTTTAGATTCTTTTCTTCTCGCTCTTGAAGTTAATAAAATGTTTACGGCTTGTTTAAATTTACATTACATTTACGGTATTTGGCCGACACCCTTATCCAGAGCGACTTACATTTACCTCATTTATACATCTGGGCAGATGAGGGTTAAGGGCCTCGATCAAGGGCCCAACAGTGGCAGCCTGGTGGTGCTGGGATTTGAACTCCAACGTCTTGTACATTATGTTACAAAGAAAAGCATAAATTCCTCTATCCTGAAGACTTTCTCATGTCGGAAAGGACTGACACTGGGGACTCCTTCCATAAATGCAAAATAAACAAACGTCTTCTTACAGAAAACCTCAGCGCATAAGCGATTCTGTTTTTTGTTGTTCTTGGGTTTGTTTTGTTTTTTATGAACACCTGTTGTATGAATTGTAGCCAGAACTACTGGCAACATTAATCAGCAGAGATCAGATTGAGTATAATTTTTAACACATCGCTTACCCCCAATGCTTTATTACAGTCCATATAAATGGTTTGTCCTTTAATTATTTAACTGGATTTTCGCTCTTGGCTTGGACCAAGAGCGATCCCCTTGTACTCAGAGATTTATCGCCGAAGACGTGATTAAAAAATTATTTTGTTTGCGCAAGCAAAACCCACCATAGATCACCGCAAGCTTTCTATCTGATTCAGCGCAGGACTCCTCCATCAATCAGATCACAGAAGAGCACGGAGAACTGTAGACTCGCTCACAAAACGACTCGATTCTGCATCGAGTGACGGGTTCAGGGTGGCGTCAAACTGCTGAAATGGATGACGAGGTTATTCTCTGTGCATTACAGCATTCCACCTTGCCTTTTTATTGGGTGTGATTGCTGGATTTTGGACTTCAGAGGCCTGAATCGAGCTCTTTTTTTTTTTTTCTTTTTTTTTTCCTTTCTTTTTCTTGTGAGACCTGATAGCTGAAGGCGATAGATGGTTGTCTGCGCACCGGCATACCAATCTGTCATTTCCTGCACGTGTGTGTCTGACTTTACTGCTTTTCCACAGATTAGACTAATAAATAAATAAATAAAAAAACCTGGCCTGGAACATGAGAAAAGTGAGAGCCGTTTATCTCCGGTTTATAAGCGATTTCCGTGTCTGGAAGAAAGAGAGCGAGAGAAAGACGGGGAAGTGCGTAGGATTGTGGGTTTCAGTGGTAAATATTCATGCTCAATGGTCATTGCTGTCTCTTTGGTGTTAGGGTTGTTAATTGAGCATAAATGTGACAGGAAAGAGCATGAGCTTGTGCATGAGCTGGAAAAGACCTGTACACCGAATACAGACTTTATCAATCTAAATAGAAATTTCCAGCCTCACCAATCTCTCTCTCTCTCTCTCTCTCTCTCTCTCTCTCTCTCTCCCTCTCCCTCTCCTTCTCTCTCTTTTCTTTCTTTCCCTTAAAACCAAAACCAGAAAGTCAAACACAAACTGTTATGTTCCTGGGGAAACTGCAAAAATAGAAAGCAAAGTTGCACTGAAGACTCTTTCTAACAAATGCTAATATAATATATAAATATAAACATGTGATTTGACCTCCTGTCGGAGCTGCTGTTATAGAAAGTCAGTCAAAACACCTGCGATCTTAATCAATTTATGCCACTTGTATAACCCCAGTTAGGCCAGACTATACTTTACTTCCTGTTTACTACAAACGCTCACTACATACGCTAGGTTTTAGCATAGTGGCGTCGTAGATCATACGTAATGTACACTCGATGCCCCATTTGAAATTCAGCTTCCGAGTCCAACCTTATGTTGGACATTCATTTCCTTTAGGACTCCGTTGTTGCTTGTTTGTTTAAGTTTAATCGGAAAAATATTACGTGCATTCGGTTTTTAAAATTTGTTTACATCAAACAATGCAAACGTGATGAAGGCTTTCGCTTGACTCGTAGAGCATGGGAGCTTCAACAGTCAAATATACTGGATGTGCCGTTTAAATATGTGAATATTACGAACGTTTTATACGCATTAGAATAGTGAAATTCATCCCGACGAGGGTCAGTAGCACCCCCATGTGCACGCTGCACCTCGGATTTATTTATTTATTTTGGAGATGGTTTGAAAGAAAACCTAAACCTGTACATGCACATACTTACTCGAACTAGGCTACTTGAATCAAAGATTAAGTGCCTTTTTTATTGTGTGTGTGTGTGTGTGTGTGTGTGTGTGTGTGTTCTTGTGTGTGTTTGTAATTATCGGCCAGATTGCTTCCTGTTGCTTCGCCCCATGGTTTTGTTTACCGTTTGATGTTGTGCAATCAAGCCGTGATTGCTCTATAATGAAGTTGGTTGTCCAGTTTGTGGAGTCTGAGCCAGTTAATTTCATCTCTTATCTTGTGTGTGTGTGTGTGTGTGTGTGTGTGTGTGTGTGTGTGTGTGTGTACGTGTATGTACTGATGACTGATGTCATGGTTTGTAAATATTATTACAGATGACTGTTTTTGCTTTCTTCTATTCAAATGTCTCTGATTCTGCATGTGTGTGTTCAAGATCAAGGTATTTGTTATAATATGCACAGAACAGCCTTATAGAAGGTGCACGTTATAAATATAGAATACAATAGGAATAATAATAATGATGATAATGAAGGGCAATAGGTATTATAATAAATGTTTATTATACGGTGTATGTACAAAACAAGGAAATTAGTAAGAACAGATCTTATAGTATCTGTGAGTTAAGTCTTGTGTTCGTGTGTGTGTGTGTAGGATATCCAGGCGGAGATCGACGCCCATAACGATGTGTTCAAGAGCGTGGACGGCAACAAGTTGAGGATGGTGAAGGCTCTGGGAAGTTCCGAGGAGGCCGTGTTCCTGCAGCAGAGGCTGGATGACATGAACCACCGCTGGAACGATCTCAAGGCCAAATCGGCCAACATACGGTCAGCACGCTCAGAATATAGAGCGCAGATTTATCATCAGAAATACACAACAGCTGAAGCTTGTCAGAGCTAGTACACATGCTGTACAGTGCTGTCACATGACCACAGACACACAGTACAGGCAAGATGAGGGTAGAGAGGAAAACGTCTTCAAAAGAGGAACAGTGCGAAGGAAGAACAGAGAGAGAGACAGTGGGGGCGAGAGAACTGATGTTGATGAAGTGTGTGTGTGGAAAAGAGGACCTGGCTGTTTTATTATTTAACTCTCATTAGGGATTAATTAGCGAACATGTGTAATTATCAAGCAGCCGACACGCCGCTATTGTTCCGTGCCATTACCGCCAACACGCTCCGAACAGAAAGAAAGTAAGGTATGCTAATGATTGAAGGGTTTGTATATATGCATTCAGTGTTTCCCACAGGTTGAGAATTTACCCGTGGTGGGGATTGGCATGGCGCGGCGCAGCGTGTGACGGTGTGGGTTCAGTAATAATCTAGTTAAGCAAAGGTTTATGAACAAACTGTTTATTGCAAACAAATAACTACTCAAAATAAATAATTATCTATATGTCAACTTCAATAACTAAAAAATCAATAACTACATATTCAAATACATTTTCCATTTTCAAAATATATTAAAGAACAAAAGCACAGACTTTTTGCGTTTTGATTGAAAAGAAAAATTGGAATTTGGATTTTATCTGCCTGGGCGGGTCTTACTCTGCCTGGGCAGGCCGCCCAAGTAGAGCCTAGGTTTGGGAAATACTGTTATTGAAGAGTGTGTGTGTGTGTGTGTGTGTGTGTGTGTGTGTGTGTGTGTGTGTAGGGCTCATTTGGAGGCCAGTGCAGAGCGATGGAGCAGGCTGCTGTCCATTCTTGAAGAGTTGTGGAGGTGGATCTGCCAGAAGGACGATGAGCTCACTAAACAGATGCCTATTGGAGGAGATGTGCCGACGTTACTGCAGCAGCACAACCACTGCTCGGTCAGTACACATACACGCCGACTTTCTGTTCCTGACCCTCTGGTCTAGTCACTTTTTCTAGACCCTGTAGTCCTGACTCTCTGGTCTAGTCTCTTTTCTAGACTTCCTGGTCTGGACCATCTGGTCCTGCCCCTTTGGCTTGACCCTTTGTTCCTGGCCCTTTGGTCTAGTCCCTTTGTCTAGACCCCTTAGTTTCCCACTTTTAGGTCTAGTCCTTTGTCTATTCCTTCTGGTCCTGCCACTGCTCCTTTGTCAAGATCTTCTGGTCCTCACCCTCTAGTCTAGTCCCTTTATCTAAACCCTCTGGTCTACACCTTTTAGTCATGCACCTGCCCCTTTGTCTAGACCCCCTGGTTCCCCCTTTTGGTCTAGTCCTTTTTTCCTAGACCTTCTGGTCCTGGCCCTGTTCCTTTGTTTAGACCTTCTGGTCTTGCCTCTGCCCCTTTTGTCTAGACCCTTCGGTCCTGACCCATTGGTCGAGTCCCTTTTCTAGACCCCCTGGTCTTCACTCTCTGGTCTAGAACCTCTGCTTCTCACTCTCTAGTCTAGTCCAATCATCTAAATCCTTCTTATCTAGTCCTTTAGTCTTGCCTCCTTTGCAGTGACGTACACCCTGATGCACTGATGAAAGGAAGCTAATTCAAATGCAGCCAGCCACAGCTTTAAAGATTTCTTTGATCCTCTGCTGATATAGAGACTGAAGTTCTTATAAGCTGAATAAGCATACTGTTTTCCGTAATGGTATACTGTATATCATGGTGTTAAAAGTCCTGGCTCAGCTACACCTCAGCTAATTCCTAATCGCTGCATTCTTCAAATTAGAAAAGAGCAAACTGTTCGGAGCTCGTATTCCACCGTGGTGTGTTCAGGACCAAACTGAGAATTGTACAAAGAGCATGCAATGCTGCATGGTAATCCATTGGATAAAGAATGTATGCAAACACACTCTATCCACAGGGAATCATTGGAAGTGGAGGTCTTTGAGGCTGTAATTAGCCCGAGATAATGTGAAGGAGCAAAGGACAATTTCGAGGGCTCTCTTCCTTTCTTCTTCTCTCTCTTCTCCCCTTCTTAATTCCTTTCTCTCTGCGACAGATTGAATAATGACCCCGAGGAGTTGAAAGAAGAAAGGATTGTGCGACTTTCTCGGTCTACCCTTCCTCGCCCTTCCTTTCTCGCTCTCCCTTGCTTTGTGTTTTAATAGTTTGTCTTTCAGCCGTGCGCCGGAGGGTGAATTTTGGGCAAAGCAATCCAAAGTGCCAGGGTGAACACGGCGTGGCCGATTAGCGCTGCAGTAAGAAATCTAGAAGTCTGTAATGAATGCATGCATGTGTGTTTGCGCACCGATAAGACTGGAGTGCTGCTGGAGGACGTCTGTGTCTGGGAATGTGTAGCGAAGCTGCCACTTAAATAGAGAGCGTAAGCAAAACACTATCGAAGGATCAAGTAGCTTCAGGGTACAAAAGGGAGAATTAGCCTGAGCACTGGAATGGGTTGATGTTACAAATTGTTAAAGCTGTTTGTGTGTGTGCATGTGTATCTCTCTCTCTCTCTCTCTCTCTCTATATATATATATATATATATATATATATATATATATATATATATATATATATATATATATATATATATATATATATATTAGTGTGTGTGTGTCTGAATTACAGGCAAACACTTCTTGATTAAGTAAATAGACTAAAGCAATTAAATACAGTTGTGTAACATTAATGAATTAAACATTTTAGCAAACTACAGCAAGATGATTATGATTTAAAAAAAAAACAGTCATTATAAAACTTTGTTAATCACATCAGAAAAAAATTGTCCTGTCGAGTAGTTACACACTCAATTACACACATTAAATAAATAAATAAATAAATCCGCAAATGGATTCAGCAGCAGGTGATGATTTCAGTAAGCTGTAAATCCTTCCAGTTTGATTCTAAGGACGGCGTTATACTTGATGCACGCTATTTATTTAACTCAATGAGCTGTTAAAAACCTCCATATATTTTCTGCTGGTCTGTGTAACCAATCAGAATCTCGCTGAGGGGAAAAAAACAGGAGAAAGAGATTGACTGCGGTTAAAGAAAGTAGTATGGAACGAAACTCCACAATATCAGGCTTTTAAAAATGTTTATAAAACAAGTGTGTTCTGTAGAAATTGAAATTGTGATAAAAAGAAAACGTAAACAAATTGCTTTAAAAGGCAAATCAAATGAAAATGACTGACTATTGACTGTATGAGCCAGGTTTGGAGGAGGAGTAGCAAAAATGGCAGTTAGATGTAAGCAGTTTTAGCATGCTGCTGTTACTTTTGTCCAGCAGATGAAATGTGTTGCATAGCCTCAAGTCATGGTCCTGAGGTGCCTACCAAGTTTTGTCTCGGTGCACAAAGTCAGTGCTGAGATACAGCCTCACATCCTGTTTAGCAGCTTCGCCTTTGGATTTGTTGCCACGTTACAGGCAAACCCGTTTGGAGTATTCAAGGCTTTCACTGAAGATGACGCGGCAAATTTGGTGGTGATTGGACAAAATTTGTAGGAGTAGTGACAAAATCCAAGCTGGTGGAAAATCTAATTAGGTGGATATTGATGTCAAAGGGTGCGTTGAATGCGTGTCGTCTGGCTTTTAGATTTTGGACATACGGTTCAAACGTTATTGCCATAAAGGGACTTCCGAATTAGGCCCAAATTTGACTCGATGGTGGCGCTAAAGCGTTGGTGGCGTTTGGCCCAAATTTGGTCAGGATGTTCCTTAGACGCTCCCCAATCAGTCTGCCAAATCTCTCAGCTTTTTTTGTGACTGTTCTATGGGCTGCCGTAGACACCCTAGCTAGCCTTTGCAACTTCGGTGCTTGGCCCCATAATAATTATTATTATAATAATATTTTTTATTATAATTATATTATTATTAAGTTTGTATAAAGTTTTTCATACTGTAGACTTGCAGCTCAGTGATGTAAAGTGTGGTATAAAAATAAATAAATAAAGGTAACGTACACAAATAATAAAATACAATAAATAATAAAGTTTTTACTTATTTATTTTTTTAATCTAATAAAATTTTAATTTCTTATTTTTTTTAACAAATGTATTTAGTCTAACAAATGTGTACTGACTGCATAAAAACAAAATCCTTCATCACACTTTTTAAGTCTAGCTTCGGATAAATTGTACGCTCAGTCCCTCATGCTATCCTTTCTGAGGCGAGGCACAAGGCTGAAATCCTCCATTTCTCCAGCGATTTCCTCACACATCCTTTTTATTTCTTCTGTTTCAGACATTATATCTATTTCTCATATTCCCACCGAAGCCCTGACTTTCAACACAAAACTATTATAACCTTCCAGCGCTGGTAGTCATGGGCCATGAAAAGATTTTAGATTGATTTTTGTGCAGATTGAGTCTACGTCACGTCGCCGAGGCCCCGTGCACGGTCGCCAAAGTCACTTTGCCGTTATGGTTGTCGTCCCTGTGCTGTGCATCATTAAGCAGGTCTGCATGTGGCGTCGCTGCCCGAGCGACTGTCGTCGATTTCAGGTGTTCAGCGCCGAACACTTCCTTCGACACCATCCTTCTTCCCTTTGATGAAGATATCTCTTATAATCGGTTTTATTAATCACGCTTTCAATTATCCAATAAAGCGCTTCCATTTGTGGCGCCGTAATTAACATCATCAATCAGCGTTTATTTAATCACGGCTGTGTCGTGTGTAATTCCAGGTCCTAATTAATTTACATCAGACAGAAGGAGAGGTTTCGGCATCCTAAAAGATGATTCTGTTGTGTTTCACCCGACAGCCTCAGTGTGGCTTATAAATATTTAATACGCTCACAGAGTTTTAGCCGTCTTAAAACTATACATTTTATCATAAATATTTTATTCAGCAAGTGTCATTCAGGAGCAAAAACCCCCCAAACCAGTACTGTGAAGTTTTGGAGAAAGAGTTATTACTCGCAAAGCAATTTAAAATAGCGGGTATGATGGCTTGGTGGTTAGCTCATGTGCCTCGCGCCTCCAGGGTTGGGCGTTCGATTTCCCGGCTTCCTCTGTGTAGTCCAAAGACATGCATTGTAGGCTGATTGTGTGAATGTGTGCGCGATTGTGCCCTGCGATGTATCGGCACCCCGTCCAGGGTGTCCCCTTCCTTGTGCCCCGAGGCTCACCATGACCCTCTGTAGGATAAGCGGTATGGGAGATGGGTGGAATTTACCATAGAACCTTGGAGAATGTAGTTGTGGTGCTGTTGAATTCAACAATCGGATTCGTTGTGTAAGTTTCACCGAGGTAGCAGGTGAAACTTGTTGTTTTTTATGCTAACAACTTGCACAGGGTTCACGTAATCGAAGACTAATATGGCGAAGTTTTCCTTAAAGAGACGATCATTTTTATGGAAGACGTCAGAGTTAAAGCTGTAACTTTAAAAAGAGGCGTTTACGCTTTTACGTTTCTCTGTAACACGGCAAGCAAGGTAAGAAGGTAGCTATTACCCAGTCCGTCCAGGATTTAGCGATTTTTCGGTCGCAGAATTGAACGCACAATCAAGTAAACGCTACAATATTCGGAAGAGCTTGCAATTATTCAGTCACCGCAGGTTTTCCGCAGATTCGGGCCGAGACATTCAGCCAAGCCCTCTTTGATTCACGTGCGTCGAACGCGAGTACAGCTAAAAGGTCTTGTTTACCAACAAACATCACGAGCAGAACAATTTCGTGCAACTGCGACTTCGCCAAGTCAAGTAGTTTTCCTCAAAAAAAAAAAATGCACAAATAAACTCTCCAAGTTGCATCGCAAATTTTGAAAAAAGTCTAGCCTTTTTGGCCGTGATGTTTGTTAAAAAACTCTGCGAGATCCTGTACGGACTGATGAACAGAAACACCCAAGCAAATATTATATCTGATGTTACTGTTATGTAGACTAAACAATGCTGCCAGAAACTGAAAACGTAAATGAGTCACAACATCGAATGCAAGGACTGCATTGCTTTAGACCCGACTCAAGCTTCGGAGGTCCTTTAAAAGTCATTGATTAGCTTCAATGCCTGCGATGGATTTGCAGTGAAGCTCAATTGCGCGGAAAGGAAAATCTTTAAGAGCAAGCTTCGTGACCTTTATATCGTAAACGTATTTTACAATATTGTTTGATTTGTGAGCCAAACGAGCCCCAGAACATAAGGCAGAACATTAGCTTGTTGTGCCAAATTAGCCCAAGGACCTTAGGCTGGTAAGACTGATCGCGTTTGCCTGGAATTGGCTCTGTCTTTTTGTATTGTCTCTTGTTCGGTACTAAATCATGAAAAGTGATTGTAGATCAGCCTGCTGTCTGAGCTTCATACCCCTCAGATTAAAGCTAAAGTTACGCCGGGGTATTGCTGATTGGTTTGCATTCGTCGGCGCCGCATCCTGCAGGACAGTATAATATATGAGCCATATTCTTCTAGCCTTTGCACCTGCCTCAGATAGAAATAATGACCCTTCTTTGGCTCTCCTCGAAAAAAAAAAAAAAAAACCCCAACCACCACCCAGGGCTTTTCTTTACAGGGCTTTGAAGAAGTTGTACGTCCAGCTCTTTATTATTTGATCAATAAATAGTCAGTGAAGCGGCTGAGGTCTAAAGTAGTTTACTGTATCGGCTAAAGGGGAGGAGGTGATCATTTTGAAAGCGTCTATAATTCTGCTTTATGTAGCATTCATTAGCTCAGTTGCTTCTGTACACAGGGGTTAAGTTCAGCCAGTTGTTGTGATGTTTACGGCTTTGGATTAGTTACAGTCCATGTTGTGTGCATTTATTGCTCTGTGTATTTATTTTCCTGCATCGTCTCACACTGTTTATGTAGGTTTTGTGTGTTATGTGTTGCACCATGGACCTGGAGAAATGGCATTTCGTTCCAATGCATACAAGCTATACAGAGGAATGAGAAATAAAAACCGCTTGACTTGACTCGGATAGTTCAGGGTAGCGCGTTGTTGAAGGCAGAGTTAGGGTGGTTTGGTTAAACCTGCTCTACAGGGTTCAGGCGTTTCTGAAATTCTGCACTGCGAAAATAGAGGTTCTTAGGCAGGGGAAAGGAGTGCACATGCTGTCTTAGTAAAGGTAAGTAATCCCTTACTGAAAAGAGATATTGATATAAAACTTACCCAGTAGCATTTCTACAAGTAGCAAAGTTATTCACTGGAGCGGATTTGATACCACCGTGCTTTTAAATTCTCTAATCTGATTGGTCAGATGGTCAGGTGTCGATGAATTTCCTCTAACAGCCGGGTCTGGCTGCAAGGTCAAATCGCAGGTTTATATAAATAACGCTATTGTTTCTAACAAGTAACAAAGTCGTTCACTTGTACGGTGGACGCACCGCATAATCGAAGACTAATACCGTACAGCTGAGTTAAAAACAATTATTAATGAATCGTTGCTATGGTGAAGGTGGCATTTATTTAGCATTTTTGGAAGGAGTCTTCAGTGTCGGGCAGAGGCAAGGCTGTAACTTTACGGTTTTCTACCACCGGAGGAAAAAGTTGCGTTTTAACTTCTTAATTATCAACTTTAAAGTGAGAGAATGCCTTTTTTTATTTTATATATATATATATGAGAGAGAGAGAGCTTCTGTAACATAAATGAAAATATTAAATCTATCTGTACAGTAAATGGATAAAGTATGATGTGTCATTCCGTAGTAGATAAAAGAAATGATATGTATATATATAAAAAAAAAACATAAACATTCTTCTCAGAGCACAATTGACTGTAGGTTACTGATCTGCTTGCGAGTCACAGGAAAACCTTGACTGGCAAATACGTCGCTTTTTCTGTGTTTGTTAAGTGAGTGGAAATAAAAGCGAGACGTTTCCCCGTCAGGGTTCTCCAGGTCAGGGTCTGCTGGATCCTCATCGCCTATTTTATCTCACCCAGTTTACCTCAGCCAGCTTTGCCATTTCTGGTAATGTCATCATGTCGGAGGGAGCCGAGGAGACGCCGCGGCTGCACCGCTTGAATTTTAAGCAGCTCTGGGAAGCGACAGAACAAAAGAGCTTGCGTTTCTCTCCTCGGTTTTCCTCTCTCAAGGCTGAGGAGTGAATGTTACTATGTTATGGAGCCTGTGCCTCATTAAGAAGATTTCTTTCATTTATACTGGACCGGAATAGTACTCTTCGTTGCATACGGGACGTCATCAACAAGCAGCAATGCAGCAGATCGTCCCAGTCATACTGCCTTATAGCCATCAGTTAACTAGCTAGCTATGTTATCATACAGGATGATTACTGGCTTTGCTGTACATCATAAGTATAACTTGATGTGAAGCACGACTTAAATTACTCACCATACAATCTTTATTAGCTAGCTAGCGCCATTATTGGACAGCTGGGAAATTGATCTCGGCAGCAAGTCTTGCTAACAATAACAAAATTAGTTTAAATCGACGCATCAATCCAAATTGTTGGGCCGTAACACCCCGAGTAGCGAAATTTCTTACGTAGCTTAATGGAGTTGAGCTGCAACTGTTATGGACTCTATATCCCAGTCTTCTGCTACCTGCTGTTTCTGTGTTAACTCTGAATTTACTTATGTCACACAGGAGTCTTCTGAAAACCGTGTGAACCCCCCGAAAACCGAATGCTCTTCCACACGCCGGCTGCAAATCACGTTTGGCTTCATGTCTATAAAAAGCTTCCTCATATACAGCCGGCTGCTGTGTTTTTCTCTCTCCTGTTTCTATTATCTCTTTTTATGTCTCATTTCCTCTCCTTCTCAGAGACGAACGAAAAGCCAGGGAAGGACAATAGCGCCTCTCTTTTTTTGTCTGTGTCTTTTTTAAATTAAACCTTTGAGAGTGTAAAGAGTCCATCTCTAAAGCTCAAGGCTGACCATTTTCCTCCTCCGTCACGTGAAACACCTCCTGTCTTTTGAGTTCTTCGCCCCATCTGTCCGTCACCGAGAGCCGAGCGCTGATATATAACGTCCCCTTTCCAGGAGAGGAGAGAGAATTTATTTTTATTTTTTAAAACCTCCTTTTGATGGAGAGTTAACACGATTTGATTTCGAGTAACGGAAAACGTTTTTTTATAGTCCGAACAATTCTTTTAAGCGGGCTCTGAAAGATCACTTACGGAAAAGTTGTTCATTATTAACGACAGCTGCTTGTGGTAAAGAAATTTTTGTAGCATTTTCCAGGAAGGTCATATTTTATAACGAACTACGAGGACGTTTTTATATCGCGTTAAAACGCATTCAACTTTATAGCTATCCGTATTATGTATTAGCGTAACATGTTATAAGTAGTTTCCATAACACATAATGGCACCAATACCAAAAGAACGCAGCTCATCCATACGGCATGGTGCACTATGAGACCATATCTGAATTTTTTTTTTCTTCTTTTTTTATTATACCGGAGATATCAGGAATTCATACGATATACATAATATGTATAGAGAGAGAGGGAGAGAGAGAGATTTATATAACGTGAGAAAAACAGAAAAAAACATCGAGTAAGCAAAAGTTCTGTTGTTGGTGAGAGAGAACAGAGGAGATCAGGCAGACTAGTTTGAGCTGACAGGAAGGCTACGATAACTCAAATAGACACTCTTTACAACCGTGGTGAGTAGAAAAGCATCTCCGAACACACAATGTGTCAAAATCTTGTGGTGGATGTGCCACAGCGGCCGGATTCCACTCTCGTCAGTTAAGAACAGGAATTTGAAGCTATACAATGGGCATAGAATCACCGAAACTGGACCTCTGAGGATTGGAAAATGTAGCGTTGTCTTTTAATCTTCAAAGTTATAATATAACGTATGATAATGTCCGTCAATGAAAAAGATATCAATTCAGGTACTTGTTTTAAATAAATAAATCTGAATAGTTGTTATTCTGAGATTAATTTCGCAGTCATTAGTGATTCCTTTAACAATTCGTGAATGCATCGCTTTAAACTGAAATGCCTTTTCATGAGTAATGATAAATTATAAAATGTGAAGCATGCATTATAACATGTCATTAGTGCATCCATAGGTTATTATATTGTACCTTTGGCCTTCATGGAAAGTGTTCCTGAAATTTCTGTTAACAAGCCCTATGACGTATTGTATCTTACGGTCTTTTTAATCCCGCCTCAGCTTCTTATCAGGGCAAGATGGTTTATGTCAACTCAACCGTTCCGGTTTTAATGTTCCGGTTAAAAGACGGCCAGTCGATAGAGAGAAGAAAGGCGACGCTTGCTATTGCCTTAGAAACAAATGGAGGCACTTGTTTGTTTTATGAGGATATAAACAATGGATATGTACCTTTCCTGTCTATATTCTAAATATAAAACCATATTGGATTTGTTTTTTTTTTTTCCAATACTGTCTGAGCAGGCGAGTCTGGCTTGTAGTTGTACTCTGACATGAAAAGTGAGCGTGTTATGTTTTGTTTTCTCAGACAGGTCATTTTAAGTATAGGGATCGAGATAGTAGAGGCAAAACACTGTGGTTCGTGTGTTTTCGAAGCCTGAGAGAGGGACAAATTGCAGGGGTGTCATCAACATTTACTGTCCTCACAGCACGACACACACTTATTATCCACCTCGAGATGTAGATGTGAAGCGATTTCAGTAGAGCTTACTTTTTTACTGTTTGAATTTGTACACTTCTTTTAGAGAGTTTTTTTTTTTTAAGACTAGTCCTGGATTTTTTATTTATTTATTTATTTATTTTTTAGAGCAACTCCTTAAAAGCAAAGTTTAATGATTTTGAGAAGTCGATTGTTACGCACACTTTTTTTAAACAAAATTTTTTTTAGTATGGAATCTTGGTATATTTGATCTTTATTTTGCGATTACATCATGACACTCACAAAAATATATAGTTTCTAGCATTTTTGTTCTATTGCTCACTTTGTGATCTCTGTAATTCGATTTTCATTGGCATTCCAGCAGAAATCATTCAATAGCTTCAGTACACAGTGTACAAACGTATAAGTTGAGCATGTTATTGTTACTTTTGACCAGTAAGTGGTGCTGGCACGAAAATTGTCACATCGCCTGAGGTCACGGTCCTGAAGTCGCCTACCAAATTTTGTGTCTGTGTGCAAAGTTCTTGCTGAGATACAGCCTCGCTTCCTGTTTGGCTGTCAGATTTGTTGACACGTTATGAGCGAACCGTTTGGCGTATTCCGAACTCTTTGATAATTTTTGTCCAGGTTGGTCTGAATATGAAACTGGACAAATTGGACAAAATTTGTAGGAGGAGTAGCGAAAAAATCCAGAAAATCTAATTAGGCGGGAATTGACATCATAGCGTTTTCTTCTTCTTTTTTTTTACTTTAAGAGGAGGAATATTGACATTATTGTTTTCTATACTGCTATAAACCATAAAAATTAATCCATTATTTTTTTTAAAATGTTATTTAATATGCAATATTCAAGACTTTAGACTGTGCTTCTACTTTACACCCAGTCCTTGCCCTCTTGCCCTTTGCACTCCGCTGAGTAGCTGCAGTAAATGACCGTTTATTCAGTTTTGGGGTCATTTACACCTTTTTAGCAGCTTGTCTCCTTTCATGATGTAATCAGATCTGATCCTCGACTGGCGCCGTTACTATAGAGCCAATTAGACTGGAGTGCAGCTTGTTCGCTTTCCATCTCCTACTCTAAAGCCCGGAATTGTTTAAGGTCAGCGTGATTTGGTTTTCCGTCCCCTCTCTACAGTCTTTTAGCTGGTGTGTAATTACAGGATTTTCATCTCTTCTCTAACACAATCATTTGGCCTTGTTGTTTTTTTTTTTTTCCCCCAGAGCGTCGAGTGTGTGACTCACTAGTGCCTTTTTTTCTACTCTGTATTTTGGATATGTTCTCTCTGGACCACTTCAGAAATGATTCATTGACAATTTAGAGTGCCCCCTGTAGTGTTTGAACTTGTCCATACTCCTCTGTTTACATTTCTCCATCCTCCCTCTCCAAATTACGTTTCTGCACGATACCATTTCGTACAAGGATCACGGACTAAACCGTGAAAGGGATGACCTTCTCACAGTTCTCGTTTTTTTGTTTTCAGGCTCTGAGGGCGGAGCTAAAGGACAGGGAGCACGTCGTGGTCAGCACGTTGGACCAGGCGCGCATGTTCCTGGCTGATCAGCCAATCGAGGGGCCTGAAGAACCACGCAAGAACCTGCAACCAAAAACAGGTGAGAGCTTCATCTATACCAGGCGTATTTAATTAAATGGGTAAATTCTATTTACATAAAATTGATTGATTTTATAAAGGAACCAACATGACTGAATGGCAACAACAGTTACCTTTTTAATGATTAGTTTATGGTTACAAAGACAACAACTCAAAGTGTTTTGTAGTGATCGATTTTTCACGTCATCACTTTTGGCTCAAGCACGGACTCTGTTTTTGAAGTTGACGCATTTGTCCGTTCTTCCTTAAGCATTATGTTTCAGCAACTGCTTTGAGTTGAATTTGAAGAATTGGTCTCACACTAGCAAACATTTATCCACAGATTAGCACTAAGCCCAGCCAACATGTTTTTTTGAACGATTAACTTGGCTGGCTTAATCGGGATAGAAGATGATCTCCTGACCTTCTAAAACCCTCCTCCTTGACGTCTTTGAGAAAACGTGTTTCTAGCCGCTCTTTATTATTAGAGATGCTGTTCCAGGCCTGAGACAGAGCGCTCTCCCTGGCTAAAAATGACAAATTGTTGGAGAAACTTTTTTTTAAAAAAGCGATGCGTCTGGCATGTGAAGCCAGATATAAATATTTTATCTGGGTTGCAGAGGCCGGTAGGTATGTGCTGGATTTTCACCCTTTGGTTTGCCTCTCTGAAGGACACGCATCACATTTGGTGTGTGTACACTCTCTGGTTTTGACAGTCTCTCAGGGCGAAGTGTTTGATGTAACTTTAGTCAAGCATGTGATGGATCTTGGGATTTTTGCTGTCTGTACTAGTGTAGCCCTTCTGAGTAGAACCAGCACAAATCTCCGGACATGCTCTCAGGGAGATGTCAAATAACACAGCAAGTGTGTGTGTGTGTGTGTGTGTTATCTGTCACACAGATCAGAAATGATTCAGATGTTTTGTCGTTCGGCTTTCGAACGAGCTCGCCGGCTCGGCATTTATTAACGATGTAGTGTTAAACCGCGAAATGCAATCACAACGAGCTTTCTAACAGTATTCGTGATATTGTATAAACAACAATTTTCTAAGCAATTAATGGATTTCACAAGCACAGGCATCTAATTATTTGCCGTGCTGATTTTTGCCCTTTAAATGTCACATTTCAGGCGGAGGTAAGCTACTTACAAACTTCCGAGCTGAACCGGCATCAGGCGGGAAAATTAGGACAGTAGACGGGGCTTATAAGGTCAAGCCTTCAGGAATGTGCTGGTGTTGTGATGTGCTATAGGTTTTCAGCAAGGTCAAGTGTTTTGTATATAAATTAAGACGAGGGTACTCACTTCTGGAAGTCGCTCTGGATAAGGGCATCTGCCAAATGCCGTAAATGTAAATTTACGATACGTGGTCTATTTAGTTTGATAGCTAGAAGAGACGCCTCTGCATCATTTGGTCAGTGTACATCTGAGCATTCAACATGCCTGGGGTGTGATTTTGCAAATCTCTGTTTTTAAGGATTTTACAATCAAAGTTACACCCATTTTGATGGACTTTGGCGCAAGCAGTCATTTCACTTGACAGACAAAACTTTAGTTCAACTTTAGTTCAACTTTAGTTCAACTTTGATGCTTCGTCCAACAAAAGCACAGCTAGCTTGGCGGCAACCACTCAAACAGGTTTCCAAGCAAAGTAGATTTCTCACGAACTTTCCAACTTGGTATTGGACAATTCTTTGCTTCAATCTCACTAAATTAATAGTCACAACTGCAGGAACCTTTAGAGGGCTTAGGAACTGTAGACACCAGAAACTTTTACAGGAATTCAAGAGTTTGAGGCATTTTTCCATCATTGGAATTTTTTCAGAAACTCAACAACTTTTGACGTTTTTCCAACCTGAAAGAACTATGTAAGAAACATTAGGCTCGTTTTACCAGAGGATCTTTTACTAGAACTCAGAAACTTTAGGCAAGAATCCATTACACATATTTTTACAGGAACTCGGGAGTTGTAGGTATGCTTCCACTGGAGAAACTTTTGGCATTTGTCATTGGAGGAAGGTTTTACACCAACTTATGAACTATGAACATGTTTCCATCATATAAACTTTTGCAGAAACATGTAGGCACGTTTACAGGAACTCAGGAACTGTATGCATGTTTCCAGCACAGAAACCTGCAGGAACTGGAGGTTCGTTTCCATCAGAGGATCTTTTACAGGGACTCCAGACCTTTAGGCACATTTCATACCACAAACTTGGGAGCTTTAGACACATTCCACACCACCACATCATCTTTTACAGTATCTCAGGAACTGTAGGCATCATTCCATCAAAGGAACTTTTACAGGAACCTGGGAACTGTAGGCATCTTTTTTTTTTTTTTTTTTTTTTTGTGCATCTTTCCACCTGAGAACCTTACAGAAACTTGGGAAGTTAAGACTCGTTTCCATCAAAAAAAAATAAAAACATTTAAAGGAACTGTAGTCTGGAATTGTCGGTATGTTTGTTTCCACCCCAGAAAATGTCAGACTCATTTCCACTACAGAAACCTTTACAGGAACTCAGGCACTTTTGGCATGTTTCCACAGGATGAAGTTTAATAGGAACATTAGGCACATTTCCACCAAGGAATCATTTATGAGAACTTTATCCTTCTTTCCACCAAAGGAACTTTTACAGGAACCCGGGAACTTTAGGCATGCTTCCACCAGGATAGCTGGGCTGACATTATGTGGGCTCTAGTTTCTGAAACCTACAAACCAGGAACTATTTGGATGGAGGTAGCTGTAGCTGAGCATTGTTGAATGACCAATCCTTATCGAAAGGATGCTTGGTGAAAAAGCAAGTTTTTTTTCTGAATGGCTAACCCTCTTACCCACCAATTTTGAAAACCTTCAAGCTTGTCTTCTATCAGCTGTTGCTCAGCACAAGTGGAAAAGCAGGACATTTCCATCAAGCTGTTGTTTCACATAAGCAGTGACTCATCACGGGTGATGTTTCTAGTGACATGCTGCTTGCACAAGGCAACAAAAGACTTGAAGTGTGAAACTGTGCTCCATTTGCATGCAGCTGGTTAAAAAAGTTTCAATATTTCCAGCACTGTATTTGTGTAATGAATAAAAATAACAACACGTTTTCAATCTGAATTTCCCCGCATGGTTCCTGTGTCACTGTGCCACTGAAATGCTCTAAATGTTGTGCAGTTTGGCAACTTCTGCAAACCTAAGCAGAGGTCTTTTTCCTCACAGAGTTCTGGAACCATAGCGGAAATACATCTAGTATATTTTCTCTATCGCTAGCTTTGCACCAGGACTAGGCAGTCTGCCGTGCACAACAGTTCCAAATGGAGGTTTTTAGGACTATAATATGCATTATTTACGCTTGGTTATGATCCTTCAGAAATGCTGATGTTTTGGTTTCATCTTGTAATGAGGCTAGTTTATTATTTATGGTGGTTCTTCTGCTTCTCATCTGATATCCATAGCAGCCATTTGCAACTTTGTGTACGAGTTCAGGAAAAAGTCATTACCACCGCAAGTGCCTTTTCGTTAAACCGAGGCAGATTAGAGCTACCGGCCTCCTCCTTCCTGTTGCCAATACTCTGTGTTCGAACACCAGCTGCATTAACGACAGCAACTAAAGACCTTGATGTGTAATCACCGGGGATAGAAAGATGCTCCCTGATGCATATTTGCCAGTAGAACCCATATAGAAACGCGTATATTGTTCACATTCAAAGGTCTGAAACTACCAAGTCCTTCAATTCCTGAGGACTGATCATGACTTTATAAAGCCTGTTGTGTCTTCACCCTTGACAAAAGTTAATGACAAAAAGTCCTTGGGTGTTGGTTATATAACACAGCCTGTATTGTTTGTCTCATCTTAGTTCTTGCTCGAAGTTGTGTTTAAATGTGAGGAGATGGAGGTCTGTAACGAAGCTAAAAGTTAAACGCTCGTTGAATCGTTCTAGTCGCCACCACTTTAATAAAGCTACTAAACTCTCTTTTATTGTTTACAATTGTTACTCAGGTTTATAAAAAAAATTAACATCCACTGAAGCGCCAATATGAAGTAGAATAAATAAAGATTATGACTCCATTTCTTCAGGGGTCGCGGGGGTCCCCCGCGACCCTGAAGAAGGAGTAAGCGGTAGAAGATGGATGGATGGACGGACTCCATTTCTGGAGGGACTCATTTTTGTTGTTAATCACTGGTTGATGTTGAGTCTTGCTCGACGGTCAATGTTGAAGCATTCTAGTACTAAACCTAAAGCAAGTTCATTGCCTTTTCCATTCAGTTAAAACATTTTGTTGCATTGCCGTTTGGGCAGTAGATGAACTTTTAAGTGTACCATGAAAAACTTTGGAAAGTTTTTTAAGGTTTATATAACTGGTGCTTAGCCTTGATTTGAAAGTTTAGATCCAGTTTGGCCCGAGTCGAAACCACAGGGGTCCTGATCCGCTCAGCTCTACTTTTCTCAAAGCTGTGCTTGAGTCAAGGTCAACTTCAACAACATTCTGCCTGGAGTGAGCAACAGTAATGAACTAGTAACGGTTCCTCTGGAGAACCTAGGGTCTAACCTGAGGCTTGCAGTTAGCTTTGATTTAGTCTGAACTATTCCTGTCTTGTATATTGAACCAGTGACCCTGACCAAGACTGCATGGTTACTACCCACTGGAGAGTTTTGCTGGGGTTATGGCCTTGTGTAGAATGTTTCGATTTTGCACGTTTTATAGTTCACAGGCGAAATAACAAAATCAGGTA
Organism: Ictalurus furcatus; assembly: GCF_023375685.1. NCBI lineage: Eukaryota > Metazoa > Chordata > Actinopteri > Siluriformes > Ictaluridae > Ictalurus > Ictalurus furcatus. Next base: position 6,522,364 of record NC_071269.1, read on the forward strand.
TGACTGAATCTTTATTTACAGCACTCTATTCAGTTTTTACACCTTCAACCAGCCAATACATCGCCTCCCGGCCAAAACTACCAAATTGGTACCTGTAATAAGCAATATATGTCTTCATACCACTCACAGTTGCACAGCAGTCAATGGTCTTTTTGTCCTTGGGACTTTAATATGCAAATTGTCCTGTCAGATATTTGCCAGTGAAATTTAAATGTATATGATTTTAGATGTTTAACATTCATTCATTCATCTTCAGTAAGAGCTTTCACCTGGTCAGGGTTGCAGTGGGTCCAGACTCTATCCCTATGAGAGCCTATGGGTGTAAGGAACACCAGTCCATCACTTGGGCATCTAATATCAAACATTGTAATTCCATGAGCTGCGCTTTTGTGGTATTTCTTTCTTTACTATAAGAAACATCATATAGTGGACGAGAGATGACGGCTGGATAGTCGTCAAGCCGACTCTCCGGCAAGGCCGAATTTCTGACAGTAGTATCACCTCTAGCACTTCTAATCCTCTGATACAAATCTGACCCATATACCAGGAAACAGATTACTGCCATTTCTCAGATCTTTCAATGACTTGAAAGATGAAGATCCTCAGGTCTTCAGTACCGCACCACCTCTCAGCCGTGCCCCAGGCCAGTTCCTTCCCTAACAGCGCTCTCCCTTTAATCCTCCCCAAACAGCTTTCAGGCTGGTCGATAGATTCAGGAGCAAATTTCAAGGATGCTCAGCTGCACAGCTTGAGGCTTCCAAGTGCGCTGAAAACAGTGACAGTATGTTCCCTCTTTTAGTCCTTCCTAAATAGATTTTATGCTTGGCAGGGGATTCAGAAGTGAAACAAAAGCTTTCAAATGGCAAAATGTTGTGCATCCCAGTTCGTTTGAAAACATTAATAATGGAATTCCTCATTAATCCTTTTAACGAATCTTTTTTTCTGGGTGTTAATCAGGTAACTCGGCCAAGGAAAGGCTTGAAAAAATAAGCGATGTAGTGGTTTTAAGGTGGAAGGTGTTTGTGCAAAGCATAAAAAAAGTGATAATGAATATACTGTACCGCGGCCTTCAGGTTTCCAAGTGCGTCAAAATGGCCGCCACTGAAAATGAAGATAAATACCTTATTTTTTTAACTCCTTCCTTGTTGGTGGATTACATGTTCCTGAGGCAAATCCTTTCTAATTTGCTTTCTATTGAGATCTGTCGAGATCCGCTGGCCACGGTATGAAGTATGAATAATTGGTCACTTCCCTATCTTCATTAGAAGTTTTGCCCTTTCGATGTAAAGTGCATGGTCCCAATCTTGCATAAGCTCCTGCCAAAGAATAAAGCTTTACCCTTTCCAATGATCTCACTTCAGTGGTCTCTTTTAGTCTGGGGCCCAAATCGTCTGATACTTATCATATATTTTTCTGGCCCCAAGCTTCTGAATCTTCAAGGTTGAAATCCACACTTTTGTTTATGCCCATATCTGGTTACTATCTTCTGACAGATAAACTTTTTGGACTTTTGGACACCGAGACTTGGTGAGTTTTTTGGAGCAAGCAAGCTAAAAGTAAAGAGTTTTGTTAAAAGTAAAGAAGTCAGAGTCGAGTAAACTTTTTTTATTTTTTCCAACAGTCTTTGGTTGAGAAGTTGTGTACTGAGTGAGCTGGACTCCTCCTGTGAAATTAGGCAGTCTTTGATGGTGTTTAGTTACGAAATGAGGAGAATCTCTAGTATAAGCTAGAAGTAGACATAAAAGCTAAAGTTTGCCTTTTCACGTTGTGCATAGCAGTCAAGCAAAGGCTAATCGTGTGATCACTGTCCACTGTGCTAGCTCCATGGTAGCTTGTCACATATCAGGTTATACAGTCCCAATTCTTGCTGCTTGCACTGGTCTGTTAATTCTCTTTGAAAGTTTCCTGGGACTTGGACATTGGCTTTGAGGAGTACTTACCATCTCTTTCATTTTCCTCTCCTCTTAGAGTTGTCTCCGGAGGAGAAGGCCCAGCGGGTCGCGAGGGCGATCCGAAAGCAGGCAGCCGAGGTGCGCGAGCGCTGGGAGAGGCTGCTCGGGCACGTAGGAGGTTGGCACGAGCAGGTGGAACGCTCCCTGGAGAAACTCCAGGACTTGCAGAGCGCCATGGACCAGTTGGACGTGCACCTGAGCCGACCTGAGGAGGTCAAAGGCCGTTGGCAGCCTGTCGGAGACCTGCTCATCGACTCGCTGCAGGACCACATCGAAAAAACCACGGTGAGTGATCGTGAATGGATACAGATAAGTAGCGACAAACTTTTTGGATCGCCACAGCTGTATTCTGTAAGAAATCAGCCGTAAAGAAGTAAGCAAAAAGGATCATTAAAAGATTTGAAACACACGCTGTTTTGTTCAGGTCCCAGACATCATGTAGCTCTGTTGATGTATTGCAGTGCATATCCATCTGTTCCTCATTAGTCAGAAGCAGTGCATTTGAGAACATATGGGGGCAGATTTACTTCGAAAAGCACCGTTTAGATCACTTCTAGCGATGGTGGAGGTGGCCGTTTTAGCGGGTGGTCAACTAAAAACATGCATGCAAATGAACGCAGGTGCACTTTGCCTAATTAGTATTTGGCAGCATTAAGTAAGCTCTTGCTTTGTGCATGTCTTTATGTCAGCAAACAAACAGCATGAAGTGCTGCACACCTGGGTGTTAAAAAAACGTATTTTAAAAGTGGACTCCACGATTTTAAAGTCCAAATTCTGTTTGTAGTGTTTGGCAAAAGCTTTGTTTAAAGGTTTATAAGCTGTTGGGTGGGGAATGGGAAGACTCCCCAAAATGAAAGAACGGAGAAACACAAACATCAGTGTGACTTTGGAGAGCTGTATGTATTTGAATGTTGCGTTTAAAAAAACAAAACAAAAAAAACCCAGCTAGCTTCAGCTAATCGCAGCTAATTATACCTTATAATTTCCAGCTGGCGAGATGAGATTAACACGCTATGAGCTACGTCTATAACGCCATTTAAAAATTAGCATCAGTCACTTTTAAACGGATTTTCAACCATGACAAGGAATAACTCTGTACTGTAGATTTTTAAGGTTGAAAACATCTCCGCTGAAAAAAAAAAAACAATAGAAACCCTCAGAATTTGTAACGGTTTTAATGGTTATAATGGGAATTGTATAAGGGTCTCTGTGGGTCTCTACTGGTAATATGTTGCCTTCTGTCGGTGACATGTTATCGTTCTTTTCGCCTGTGTTCTTTGCTGTTCCTTGTACATAGCTAGCTAGTTAACTTTGCTAACGTTATCCATAAACATTGCAGGGTCGTAACGTTATCCATAAACATTATTATTCACATTGCCCCTTCAAGGATGCTTTAAATTTTGTGTTCTGAGACTTATCATGTCGACCCGAGAGCATCGACGCTGACCCGTTAGTTTGAGTTGAAACCAGTGAACGCACTCATCAGTCCTAATAAACGTGCTTTCAGAATCAGCCGCTCACATCCGAGACACTTCAGCCCACATGGGGTCAAAGGTCATCCAATTAGGAAGTACTTTATTTATTTATTTCGTTTTATAGACCTTCGGGTTATCATTAGCTGTCTGACCTCCGTCACTTGGATAACCACGAATAGCGGTTGAAAGCAGTCGTTCCCTCGCCCGCCCTGCTTTATTTTGTTTTATTTTGTGTTTGGTTGCAGTTTTTGCTGCTAAACATGGCACAACCAGCTTTTAAGTTTAAAGGAGCAGTTAGTTTTTCACATGGGTGAGGGGTGTTGGATAAAAATAAAAATAAAATAAAAACTGTATCATGTGTTTAATCAGGTTGCCTTTGTTTTCTGTTGTTTTTCATTTGAAGCTCTAAAACTATTTAGTATGAGATATACACAAACAGAAGAAATCAGGATGGGGGTAAATACTTTTTCACAAAACAAGTATAATTGAGTGTGTGTGTGTGTAGGCGTTCCGAGACGAAGTGGCGCCTCTGAAGCAGGAGATGTTGGCGGTGAACGTGTTGGCGAGTGAATTGGCTCCTCTGGATGTGCAACTTTCCTCCACCACCAGCAGACAACTGGACAGCCTGAACACGCGCTGGAACTTACTACAGGTACGTACACACACACACACACACACACACACACACACACACACACACACACACAAACAAACTTCTCTCCTCTTGAGTGGTTTTTGACCTTCTTTTTCACCGTCCTTATTTTCCTCATTTCTTGTTTTGTCATCACTTGTGTGCCCTTCATCCATTTCTCCATTCATACATCACAGTTTGAATATAAATTATCTCTCTCTCTCTCTCTCTCTCTCTCTCTCTCTCTCACACACACACACACACACACACTCACACACTCACACATTATCTCTATCTTTCTGTCTCTCTCTCCACCCATCCTTCATCATCATCTGTCTGAAGGTCGGTGTCTGGCTCACCACCAGCTGAGTGTGTGTGTGTTTGCATGTGTGGAAATTGATGTAGTTAACAGTGGAACTCTGTGTGTGTGTGTGTGTGTGTGTGTGTGTGTGTGTGTGTGTAATGAGAGGTGAGATGGTAATTTAGTGGTCATTAGGAGATGCAGTTGTAAATGTGACAGCAGCACAGATACACGTGTGTGTGTGTGTCCACACTGGTGCTCCACACACAAATTAATTTTTTCTGATTATTAAGAGGTCTTTAGGTCTTTTTCAGCTTTCTTTATCTAACCGTAATGTAAAAAACTGTAAAAACTGAAAATAAACAACACATGAGCTTAATCCATTCTGCATGCTGTAATATACTGTGACCTGGTGAGTTACACACACACACACACACACACTCTCTCTCTCTCTCTCTCTCTCTCTCTCTCTCTCTCTCTCTGTCGCTCTCTCACCCCCTCACTCTCTCCCTCTCCCCCCCCCTCTCTCTCTCTCTGTCTGTCTATCTATCTGCCTCTGCCTGTCGATCTATCTATCTGTTGTTTGTCTTTATCTGTCTGTCTATCTATCTATCTATCTGCCTGTCTCTTTCTGTCTGTCTTTCTATCTACCTGTCTGTCTGTCTATCTGTCTCTCTATCTATCTGCCTGTCTCTTTCTGTCTGTCTTTCTATCTGTCTATCTGTCTGTCTACTGTATCCATCTATCTATTACTGCTCTCATTCTTGTTCTCTCTCTCTTTCTCTTTCTCTCTCTTTCTTTTTCTCTCTCTCTCTAGGCAGCCATCGAGGAGAGATTGAGGCTCCTACAGGAAGCTCACAGAGACTTTGGACCCTCATCACAGCACTTCCTCTCCAGTATGTCTCTTTCGCTCACTCTCTCACACACACACACACTCTCTTAGTTAATGCCGTTTTTTTAAGGTTTGTGAGTGGGACTCCTGTATGCATTAATTGTAGTGGAAGTGAAGCAAATTGAATTTTTTTTAAAATAACATATGAACCTAAAATAAACCAGAGTAGGTCCTGAGATGCATGTAATAATGCTATCTTTTCATCTTCCTGTGGTCAGAAATAGGCAGGATCCTGAATTGTTTGTTTATTAATATGCAAAATAGACACACCAGATACACGAGTAGATTTCACCTGCAACCCGTGTTTTTACAGACCTTATCAAGTTCCTTACACCCAAACCAACACCTTTACTAAATCAGGGCCAGAGTGTGTGAGACCTCGTTGATAAGGTGACACGACAAACAGAAAAACTAGAAGGCCGTGGGTTCAAATCCCATAAAATCACTTCTGAACAATAGCAAATGAATAAACAGGAACGGGGAAATTTATTAGCCGTTAAGGTAAGTGTAAGTGCGTGCATTCAGATCATATCCGTCCGGCCGTGTTTTTTTTTGTTTGTTGTTGTTCATTTCCAGGGAGGTTTTATCACAGATTTTTTTGGAAATGCACAGTTAGCACTCTGTAAAGCTCTCTCTGTCTCTCTCCCTCTCTCCCAGAACACACAAACTCCATTAGAGAGGCTTTGACAATGAATAATTCAGAGGTTAATTAATCCACCGTCTTCATGTCTCCTCTGCTTCCGTCCATCCGATCATCTCCGCACAATCTCATTTCCTAAATGGTCCTGGTGTTAGTGATGCTACTCACACACTAATTTTAGTGGGGGGGGGGGGGGGCAGACTAAAATTAGTCTTCACGCAGACAGGAATTCTTCGTGATGTTGAATATACATGTCCAGCAATTCCTTCTCATTAACAGTGCGTGAGAAGAAGGACAGCTATGTCCACACCCACGTCACCCTTTACTCCTGCCGTGTAATGACTCCGAGCAGGTGTTCGTTAACTCCGCGTCGCTTGACTCTGACGTTCTTGACTCCGTGCTGTTATTGGCTGCCGCGATTGCTGTGTCTTTTTTCCGTTCGGCTTAAAAGCAGCACTCCAGGAGTAAAGACAATACCGGTTCAAACTGATACGCTGGGATGAGATGAAAGGGCAGTGAAAGCTTCTCCGATTCTCTCCTGGCTCTCAGCAGGAAAGCACAGCTGTTTGGATTTGCATTTTAAAATTGTGCTCATCATCTTCTGCACCACTCCTGGTGCTCCAAGTGGATGGAGAGCTGTCCAGTGCCATCTTCCTGTCTTGTATACACACTATATGGCCACATGGAGATAGACACCTGACCATCACACTCGTATGTGGTTCTTCCTCAAACTGTTGCCACAGATTTGAAAGCACAATCGTATTGAACGCCTTTACATGCTGTAGCCTTACAATTTCTTTTCAATGGAACTCAAACCTGTTCCAGCATGACCATGCTCTTGTGCACAAAGCACAGAGCTCCATGAAGACATGGTTTGCCATGGTTGGATGTGAAGAACTCGAGTGTCCTGCACCTCAACCCCAACTCTGGAACTCTGACTGCGCCCTGCCTGACCTCACTAATGCTCTTGTATCTGAATGAACAAAAAATCCACACATCCACGCGCTTCACCCTATTGGAAAGCCTTCCCAGAAGAGTGGCGCTTATCATAACAACAAAAAGGGACAACATCTGGAATTGCATGTTCAGAAAGCACACATGGGTGTGATCGTCTGGGCATCCATATGCTGTACATTTGGCCATACTGTGTGCCAAATGTGAGCCAGAAATGACTAATCATGATCTCAGGGTCTCCAGTTAGGCCTTATTGAACGCCAAAATGATTCGACACTGTGTCACGAGACCCTTGCTTGTAGCCACGGTCGTTGTCCCATTATACAAGGAGCACCGTCTACTTTAGAAAACACTCCGTAAACGGACAGCGCTTGTTACGACCGTAAAGTCAAACCTGAGCGAAAGAAAGAAACGGTCTGAAGAGTGTCGGAGGTGAGGTGACGAGACGCGTCCTGCCGTTTTTGGATAGCGTTCGGAAATGATATCCCTTCACCGCAACTTTGCTTGATGTTTCGGTAACTCGAACCTGTCGGCCAATCCTAGTAGCGATTGAAGTCAGCACCGAAACACCCCCCCCCCCCCCCCCCCCCACCGAGGCGTGCCGATGATTCCCAGAGGTGATTCTGGTATCGGTGTCACCGTGGAAACCAGGTCAGCCGTGCCTAGGAATCGAAAATATAATTAGCTGAAGCTCTCAGTCTCTTGCGCCGGTTGTGTATCGGAATAAAATCAACAAAAGTTGTTAATGAACGGATTAATGGGCCGAGGTTCGTTCACCGCTAATGAAGCGCCTTTTGAGGTTCTATAAATCAACACCAATGTGAAAGTTGTTTTAATGAAGTGTGTGTGTGTGTGTGTGTGTGTGTGTGTGTGTCCACAGCTTCAGTGCAGATGCCCTGGCAGAGAGCAGTATCCCAGAATAAAGTGCCCTACTACATCAAGTAAGTGTCACTGATGTACACGTACACTCTCACACAGAGAGAGAGAGAGAATGTGCCGGTTCATAACTCTGATGCCCGGCTCTATTAGCCGAGTTTATGAACGGGAACAAAGTCCTCCAGCTGGATTCTGTTTCGAGTCCATCTTCTGGTCTGGAGACGTGGCGATCATATCTCCAGAATGTGCCGCGACTGTGCAGTTTTTGGTTTTGTCCCCACCTGGCTGTTTAGAAAACGTTTTGTTTTCTGATTCTGACGACGTTTGTTTACTTTTTAGCTTCTGGTCATAGTTTAGCCGTTGATCTAAACCTGAAAATCTGATTCGAGAAGCTATTTAGTATTTGACTTCATTTCATTTCACTATAAATGAGCCTATAACGTATGAAGTGAAGGACTAAAACACTCGGGGGGGTGTGCTGTTCTGGGAAAATAGTCAACAACAGGGTGGTGTGGTTCGGACATCACGGACATCGCGTTTGCTTGTTTTTCCTTAACGGTGTCGGTAATTCCAGACTGTATATGAAAAGCAAAGTTTCTTCAAATTTCTTCAGCCCTAACGTAGTGACCGAGGAAATGTTACGAAGGAGAGAGACCGCGAGAGAGATCCAGTGACGCAAATCCGGGAGAGAAATTCAGAATGTTATTAGCACCGGTGTCTCTTCCGTCACTTTTACCAACTTCTCACACATTTTTCCTGCGTCAGCGCCGACTTTCACGCTCCGCGGAGCCGTGGACGAGGTGATCGCCGAGTAGGAGATTTAAGACCGCTGCAAGAAACAAGGGAGGAGGTGGAAAGAGAAAAGAGAGTCTGAAAGACAGGGAGATGTGTCTCTCTGTACACCTGGGTCGTGTGTGTGAGGGATTTTTGCCCACTTGCTTGGCACATGAAGGGAGAGGAGATAAAAGCGAGCAGGAAAGAAGTCAACACCAGCTGTGTGTGTGTATGAGAGAGTGAGTGTGAATGATGAGTCACATAGCTGCCAAATCGACGTCTCTCGGCAGACCTGGCTGACGGCAGCCATATGGTCAATCACTTGGCCATCAATAAATGCATGCGCCACCTTTCTGTACACCTTTCAGCGCTGCACTTCTTCACGGTTTTGGGTATAATTCCTGAATTGTAAACCCCTCCAGCCCCCCACCCCACCCACACGCTTCTCCGCTTCCTAATTAAAACTCGCTGGCCTCCTGCTGACTGGGATGCAGGGTAACCAGGACCTGTGTAATGTTTGAGGCTTACATGAGTCTCGCAGCAGGAAGTTGAAGGCAACAAGCTCCTGACTGACAGGTTAATTTCCCTGCTGTAAGTCCGGCACGCAGGTCCGGCTGGACGACGAAACAGGAAGTTCAGAGACGAGACGAGAAAGACAACTCCTCTTTGACCTGGTGACTTTTTACAAGGCTCAGACTGTCAGGCCGACCATGAGACTGACACACACACACACTCTCTCGCTCTCTCTCTCTCTCTCTCGCTCTGATGTGTATCTACCCAAGCCTCTATTTCAGCACTGACTCATCCCTGCAGGGTTAAAAGGCTAAAAGCTCTAAGGCTGAATTCTTATTAAAAGCCTCATCGCTCAGTTTTGACATTTAACATTTTATGAATATGATGTGAATATCCTCTCAGAAATCCCCAAAAGTATGAGTCAGATTAGCTGATTTTAGCTAAGTGACTAGCGTTAGCATTAATAAATATGACTATAAATAAAAATCGCTTAAAATCCTCTCAGAAATCCTGCCAGATTAGCTGATTTTAGCTAAGTGACTAGTGAAAGCATCTGTAAATATGGATGTAAATATAAATCACTTAAAATCCTCTCAGAAATACTGCCAGATTAGCTGATTTTAGCAAACAGACAAGTGTTAGCATTGATAAGTATGAATATAAATTTAAAAAATCATAAACTCATTTTGGCTAGCTGTATAAGCATGAATGAAAATGACTTAAAAATCCTTTTAGAAATCTTTTTTCAGATTAGCTGATGTATAGCTAGCTAGCATTAGCGGTCAGGATTATAAGCATTTATGAATAGAAACCTAAAAGTCCTCTTAGAACTCCTGTCAGATTAGCTGATTTATGCTAGCTAGCATGAGCAGGGATAATGATTAAACGTTCATGAATAGAAACCTAAAAGCTGACGTTAGCTAGCTGGCTAATGTCTGTCTCAGATCTGCGTCATTTTTTTTTTTTTTTTTCCCCTTTTTCTTTTCTTTCAGAGTTGGCCTACTTCAAACTTCTAATGTGAACGTAGTTTTAATGGAAGAGGAGGTCTTCTAGAGTTTTCCCAGCACCATGTGGAGATAGAGAGCTCTTACTCTTACAACAATCTACCCAATGATAAACAAATCTGAAGAGACTAAAACGGCAGTAGCTGAGAGAACGAGTCGTTAAAAGTGATTCAAGCTATTCATTAGACCGAATAAGCTCGCCACACTTATTTATGGCATTATTCTTCAGTTAAGACAGAATGCATGTGGGTGGAAGAGAAAAAGAAACACCTCTTCCATTCACAGTCCCTGTACTGCCTCGGCTGACCTTTGACCCTAGAGCATCTGCTTGAATTGTAGCCGTGCTCTGGGATTCTTAGTCTTTTTGCTAACATGGAGAAATGCACTTTTCATTCGTTTTTCATTCCTCTTGTGTGGGTATGTGTGTGTGTGTTGTACATTCACAGATGGAAACAACAGCCCTATAATTTTGGCGAACATGGTGTGACTCACGGATTTCAGACCTACAGACGATACCATGAATTTTGGATATAAACAGAAAAACTGAGAATCTTGGGAGAATATCGAAAACAAACAAACAAGCAGCTAGCTTAGCTTAGCTTTCCAAGTTTTATTTTCTTTTGCCATATAACCAACTGCTGTACAGCACTTGGCTATATAGCTAGCAGTAACGCGCCATCAATGCACTCTGATGTGTATCTACAGTGTGAACGGAAAGGCCCAGCTAAACAGGACGTACTGGTGCTCATCGTTTGTTTGTGCTAATTGCAGTAACATGGGCAATTACGGCGTGGATCAAAGACCGAGATCGGCCACGGATCTCAAACACACCACCCCTCGCAGGCGTCGTTTCTAATCTCCAGACTATACCGTAGCATCTGTAAGCGAGACAGGAAACGGTGAGCTGCGTTTTTGAGGAGCAGCAGGAGTTCAGCCTGGAGATACTGACCTTAGGCACACACACACACACACACACACGTTTCAGCCTAGGAACATGAAAACAAATACTGCACTTCTGTACAATTCCATCCTGCCAATCACAATCCAGGCTGCTTGTGGCACATTTGTGCATCATGCGTGTAATTACCGGAAAGGCGTTTGAACTCTTATCATTTATGAATATGGCTGAATAATCCTCTCAGAAATCCTGTCAGATTAGCTGATCTTTTGCTAGCTAAATATTGTTGAGTGGTGAGTATGAACATCAGTGAAAATCTAAAAGTTGGGACTAAAAGTCTTCTCAGAAATCCTGTCAGATTAGCTGCTTTCTGTTAACTCAATAGTATTAGCATTGCTTTGTGAACATGAACATCAGTGAAAATGACATATAGACTCAGATAGCCTGTTTAGCTTATTGTTTCGCTGATTTTAGATAACTGACTTGCATTTGCAGCAAAGACTGAACATTTACTAATATGATGTAAAAGCCTCTCTGACATCCTGTCAGATTAGCTCATTTTATCTAGCTTGCTAGTGATACCGTTGACAAGTTTGAGCATGGTTCTAAATGACTTAATAGTCTCTCAGAAATCCTATCAGATTAGCTTATTTTAGCTCGCTGACTAGCGTTAGCTGTGAAAACTAGAAACGTTTATAAATATGATTTTAAATAGTCTCTCAGGAATCCTGTCAGATTAGCTAATTTAGCTAGCATTTGCAGTGAACACTATGAACATCAGTGAAAACAACTTGAAATCCTGTCGGGTTAGCTGATTTTAGCTAATGGACTACAGTTATCCATGAGTAGTATTAATATCTATGAATACGACTTAAAAATCCGGTCAGAAATCCTGTCAGGTTAGCTCATGTTAGCTAGCTGACTAGAAATACAGTGGAGACATGACAATTTATGAATATCACTTAAAAATCCTGTTATGTTAGCTGATTTTAGCTAACTGACTAGCGTTATCAATCAATATTACTAATATCGATGTATATGACTTAGAAATCCTGTCAGGTTAGCTCGTGTTAGCTAGCTGACTAGCATTAGCAGTGAATTCTATGAACATCAATGAAAACAACTTGAAATCCTGTCAGGTTAGTTGATTTCAGCTAACTGACCAGTGTTATCAATTAATATTATTAATATGTATATGACTTATATCAGAAATCCTGTCAGGTTAGCTCGTGTTAGCTGGCTGGATAGCATGTTGTTCTTATTTACATATATAGCTTCAGCGATTGACATGTTTTTGGTGCAAAGATGGGCTTGACATCTATTTAGAGGAAATTTGACTGCACTGTCAAAACATGAGCGAGAGCTGCCATCTTTTCTCTCTGTCTCTCTCTCACTTCTTCCTCTCTTCATAGGAGGTCGGAATCACAAAACCTGTCACACACTGAGCAGAATTATTCATTTTGTCCCCGTTTCCTGTCAGTTGATCAAGCCGTGATGGCTGAGAGTGAGAGAGGGGGTTCAGTGAAGGGGAGAGAGAGCAAGAGAGAGCGAGAGAGAGACACTGAATCGTCCTTATCTCAGAGTGTCACCTCCTGACTGTCTTTCTCTTGACGTTATTAGAGTTTGATGCGTCTCAGTGGGTTTTAATTCTCTCAATCTCGTCTCTGTTATTCTTTCTCTCTCTATCTCATATTGTTTCCTCTTGAGCAGCTGATTGTGTGTGTGTGCGCGCGTGTGTGCGCGCGTGTGTGCGTGTGTGCGCGTGTGTGCGCGCGTGTGCGCGTAATACCTCCCTGTGGAGACTAAGAAGAGGATTACTGCCACAAATCCAGGCACAGTAATGTGACGCCACTTTTACATGTGACAGTTCAGTGTTTGGTGCTTGAATCTGTTTGATCTTGAACTCATTACTGTATAGCAGACAGCCATTATTATTTATAATAATAATAATAATAATAATAATAATAGCTTTTTATTCATTTGAATAACTCAAAGATGCAGTTCAATAAGTGTAACAGTAATGTAACAGAACAGAGAAGACATAAGGTAATAGTTTAGATATGTACTAAACTCTCTCATCTCTTTGTCTTTCACTTTCTGTGTCTGGTTTTCTGTGTCTCCCTTTCCTGTTCTGTCTCTCATCTCTCTTTCTCTCACTCCCTCTCATCTTTTTGTCTGTCTCTTTCTGTCTGTGTGTCTCTCTCACTCACTGTCTTTCTTTCTTTTACTTGTCTGTCTTTGTGTGTGTGTCTGTATCTCTTCGTCTCTCTCACTCTCATTCTCTGTGTCTTTCTCTTCTCTCTTGCTTTCTGTCTGTCTCTTTTCCTCTCTCTCCATTACATTTTGTGTCTGGTTTTCTGATTCACTCTCTCTTTCTTGGTTTGTCTCTTATCTCTTGGTCTCTTTGTGTGTGTGTGTGTCTCTCTCTCTCTCTGTGTGTCTCTCCCTTGTCTTTTCTTGTCCCTCTTTGTGTGTGTCTGTATCTCTCTCTCTCTCTCTCTCTCTCTCTCTCTCTCTCAGTCATCAGACACAGACGACATGTTGGGATCATCCTAAAATGACCGAGCTCTACCATTCCCTTGGTGAGGCTTCTCAATATATACATTTTTTCGCTGTTTACTCTCCATCACACACACAGATGTAAACTTCCTCTCACACACTCACACTTTCTGTCTCAGCTCAATAAACATGTCCTCCCCGAGGACAGTTGACAGCCAATTACCAGCCAGAGAACACCTGCCCACACACACACACACATACACCCACACTCCTCAGTGATGTCCAAGCAATCCACTCAAACACCTCACATTAGAAACAGAGTGCTAATTAGCAGAAATACTAATGACGGCTGTGCTAATGGACATCCTGAGGACAGACAGGCATTCAATTGAGGCCAGGCTCCACTGACATGCAGCTCTCACACAGCGTGTGTGTGTGTGTGTGTGTGTGTGTGTGCGCGCGTGTGTGTGTTTTAAGGTAAGAGAGGTGTTTACACACGACTGATTTTCTTCCTGTCTGTTTGCAGCTGATCTCAATCACGTGCGATTCTCCGCCTACAGAACTGCCATGAAGATACGGCGACTACAGAAAGCGCTCTGCTGTAAGTGTGTGGGTGTGTGTGTGAGGGAGAGAAAGATTGCGAGATAGTATGTGTGTTTGTTTGTCTGCAGTAAAGTATGTACTCATCCCATTTGTGTAACTCTTCAAAATCATGAGGTGACGTAAAAAGATCTGCACCAGAGCGCAAAAGTTTGCGCCCCCTTACTCGGCTTTATTTCGCAACAAATACACACTTTTTTGTTTTTCTAGTATTGTGTTACTGCAAATGATTGTAGATAAACATTGCAGATAATTGATCGTGAAACCGAGCGCCAAACTAGTGAATTTTAAGATTATTAATACTTTTGAACACCAACATCAAACATGTAGGTGTTGACCCTTTAAGTCCGGGTTAAGGGCTGGTGTGTGTGTGTGTGTGTGTGTGTGTGTGTGTGTGTGTGTGTGTGTGTGTGTGTGTGTGTGTGTGTTGCAGTATTTGATTAGAGCTGCATGACTGCCTCTCTTTGCTCTCTCAGCCCAATTAACTCAGCCCAATTACCATAGCAAAGAGCATCCGTGTGTGTGTGTGTGTGTATACACTTGAGTGTGAAATGGAAGAGCAGTCTTCAGTGTGTTACTGCCAGCTCATCACCTCTTCTTGTTCCCTCATCCCCCTTTGCTTTTTGTTACTTTATTCGTGTGTGTGTATAAGAGAATTGAGACTTCCTAATTAAGAGTAACCAGGAAGTCCTGGCCACTGTAGGCACTTGTTCTTCTTCCCCTTCTGTCTGTCCTGAGTGCTAACCCCGATGCTGTCTTCATGTCCCGTGTCTCCCTCAGTGGACCTGTTGGACCTCTCCGTCGCTCAGGCCATGTTCCAGCAGCACAAACTGAACGTCAACTCGACTCAGCTTTGCGTCCCCGAGGTCATCAACTGTCTCACATCCGTCTACGACGACCTGGAGCAGGAGCACAAGGACCTGGTGAACGTGCCGCTCTGCGTTGACATGTGTCTCAACTGGCTCCTCAATGTCTACGACACGTACGCATCTACACACACTCACACACTCACACACGCCCTGCACATCCTGTAGCAAAACTAGCCGATCGCAGCAGAACTTGCCGATCGTAGCAAAACTAGCCACTAGCCAATCGCTGTAAAACTAGCCAATCGCAGCCATTTGTAGCAAAACTAGCCAAACACAGCAAAACTAGCCAATCGCAGCCAATCCCTGCAAGACTAGCCAATCGCTGTAAAACTAGCCAATTGCAGCCATCCATAGCAAAACTAGCCAATTGCAGCAAAACCCCCAATCTAGGCGAACCCTGTGAATTTGCAAATTTTTTTGGAATCCTGACCCAGTAAAGAGGACGTGTCGTGGTTTCTAAGGATTCCCATGCAGTCTTAGATTCTACACATGTCAAGGATGACAAGAAAATTCTAATCTGTCCCCACTGAGACAAGTTAGTTCCTGCTCTCACTTATGTCAGTGATAAACACGCGTTCCGTCACCGGCTAGAAGTTAACAACACACAAGAAAAATAAAATAAATACGACTACCGAGAAACCAGACAGTGCAAACTCGTCTGTAGCCGCTACTATAGAAACGTTAAAGCTGTGATTTGAATCACAGCCGACTTCTGTCAGAGCTGCTGGGCCAGAAGATGAATCGACACCTTCTGACCAATCACAATCGAGAATTCAATAACTGGTCATCCAGCATCTTTCTTCGGTTTGTCAGTGGAGGTAACGCCGTACTCATAAGTAATGGTGCCCCCGGCATGTTTCTGTTTCTCACGTACTGTGTGTTGTGTGTAGGGGTCGCAGCGGGAAGATCCGGGTCCTGTCCATGAAGATAGGCCTGCTTTCGCTGTGTAAAGGTCACCTGGAGGAGAAATACAGATGTAAGCAGTCGCACCGTCACACTCACACACGCACACAAATACCCAAAAATAAAGAAATGACTGAATAATTAACCGGCACTGATTTTAAACACGACGCAAATCATTTTGAATTGGGATCGTTTTGTTGTACAATTAATTTACTCTTATAGAGAAATGTTTTCCTTAATATTTCACTGATCAGCATGTAAAAAGAAAAAAAAGACCACAAATCCCTCATCACTCTGATCTAATGTCCTTTTATCATTCAGCTTAAATAGTGAGTGATCAAAGTCCCTTAAACTTCAAATCCCTCGCTTCTCACTCGTAAAGCCCTGAACGTCTGTCTCCGTGTTGTTCTGTATGCAAATGAGCCTCTTGTGCATGACAACGGCAAATCCCAGAGCTCTGCATGGCGCTAATTAAATGCCATGATGTCGTCCACGAGGGAGCAGTGTGTGTGGGTGTGTGTGGGGGTGAGGGTGAGGGTGTGGGGGTGAGGGTGTGAGGGTGTGAGGGTGTGGGTGTGAGTGAGAGGGTGTGGGTGTGAGTGAGAGGGTGTGGGTGTGAGTGAGAGGGTGTGGGTGGGTGTGTGTGTGTGTGTGAGCGAGAGTGTGTGAGAGTGTGTGTGTGAGCGAGAGAGTGTGTGTGTGTGTGTGTGTGTGTGTGTGTGTGTGTGTGAGAGAGAGCGAGAGAAAAGCCAGCAGCATGACGTGGCACGAGACTGTTTATTAATTCCCTTCACATTAGGTCTTTAATCACACACCAGGGTTTGGATTGATTTTGTTTTCCTTTACTCTTCATCAGCCTCCAGACGCTTTTCTTTTCTCACTGGTAAATACACGCTGATGCACCTTTCATGTTGTTTCTGTATTTTTTTATTTTCCTTCTGCTTTAAGAAAACAAATAATGATCTAGTAATGTTTTAAACAGTATTGCTTGTGTGAAAGTCTTGTGTTCAGTTCAGCAATTTGAAAAACGATCCCTGGTCAATCTCTGATAAGGGAATCCCTAGTAACATCTGCACAGAACTGTTTGGCGGGTGCATCACAGAAACGAAGTCCAATAATAATAATAACATGTAGCTATTTAATACATAATAGCTTTTTGTATGATGATGCGTTTAACATTTATGGAAGGAGTCTCCAGTGTGAGGTTGTGTGTTATTGTACCCATCGCAGGACTGTGATACGCCGCTCCATCTCGAACCCGGGTTTTAGATCATGTAAACAGAACAGACTTTCAACCCGAGGTGTGATTACAGTACACGTCTCCGTGTAGTCTGAGATTCAGGATTCTCCTTCATTTTAATCAGATCCGTAGTAACTAGTAACGTGCTACTTTACTTTCTTGCTCTTACTCCAGTCATTATAAACAGATTACTCTTACTGTTACTCGAGTAATTCTTTTTAGAAGGAGTTTTACTTCTTTACTTGGGTAAAAGTTTTGGCTACCTGTGCTTGGTCACATGATGAGCTACGCTTGTTTTGTCTTATTATCTTTAAAAGAGAGGCTTGTTGAAGGAACGAGTGTTTATAGCTGTGTTATAGTATGTAAGTGATGACAACATTTAAACGTAACTATAAAGGTTTACCTACCGACGTGCCGTCGTTTAATGAATACAGATGTAATCGTTGGCAAATCGCCCTGGTATAAGAGGAATAAAACACCTCGGGACGTCACCGCTATCGGAAAAAACGATCAGCTTTAGGGTGGTAACCCGTTCAGTCATGCTTGTTTTACATGCTTGTGTATTCATCCCTTGCTGTTTAGTATGCACTTGATCCTGGTCATTCACGCCGAGGCAGTCCCTCCAGGATTCCACGATTTTTGCAGCTCAATCGCAGAAAAGAATGGAAAATCGAGCAAAGTCCGCGATATTCGAAGGAACGTGGAATTTTTCACAACGACCGCAGATTTTCCCATAAATTCATGCCGAGACTCGTTCAGCCAAAGCTCTCTTCGATTCACGTGCGTCGAACGCGAGTACAGTTAAAAGGTCGCGTTTATCAACTAACGTCACAACGAAAGAGCGATTTCACGCGACTGCGATTTCACCGATTCGAGTAGTTTTCCACCAAAAAATAAAGGCGCAAAAATCTCTGCAAGTCGCGTCGGAAATTTTGAAAAAAAAAATTTTTAGGCCGCAACGATTACGCAAACTCCTGTACGAAATGCCTAGGAGGCGATTTAGAACGGCCAATCCACCTAGCGGCTTGTTTCTGGGAGGTGAAGAAAGGAAAGTTATGAAGGGGACATGCAGGTCTCGCATGTTCCACACTTTACATTTCATTAAAATAACATACTGAATAACATGTCTGAATGATGTAAATTCTCATCTTTTTTTTCAACGTGTAAAAACAAGAGACATTTGAATACATGAACGTGATTGGCTCTTGCGTTTTATGATGTCATAACACTCGCCTGTCGCACACTAATTCAGGTATTTCAGTGAGAAATTTTAAGCTCCGCCTGTTTCTCAAAACTACTGCGGTGACCAGTTTCACACTAGTCCATTCCGTGGCGTTGATTTACCTGGGGGAAAAAAACAAAAACGTGTTAATCCTAACACACTGATTTATTCTCACACACACACAGTGGGATCTAACCTGTGTGGCTGAGGGTTAAACCTCGATCTAAACCATGATCTGTCCTGATACGTGCCTCTTTGATCGCTGCTTTGCTCACGGCGCTGAGGACAAATGAAGCAGTTTAAGCGCGAAGATCTCGCTACTCATCGTATATGTAGCAAGACTTTTTTCCCAAGGAGTGCTAGTGTTAATGCGTAGCCATGCCCGTTCGTATCTGTGAGGGATGGATGTGGTTTTAATTCCTGCTCCTCGTCGCTTCCCAGGACAGCTCTTGTCTGAAGATGAAGTAGCAGCTTCATTTGTTAGAGCGTAATTTAGATAAGTATGATGGGTGAGCAGCTGTTTCATCATGTCGGGCTTCGGACGCTCCCTGTGTGAGAGGAATGTCTTTGCGTGTACGTGATTCGGAGCACAAGTTTCACTCGGTCAGCATTTGGCGAGATGAGAAGAGTTCAGGTCCTGATGGGATTTGGTTCATTCGGTGTCCGACCAATTCGATTAGATTAGATGTTCTCGATTCTGATTCATTTTCTATAACGGCAGCTATGACAGCAGTTCCGGTTGTTGTTTGGCAAAGAAAAATACATCAGTGTTGGTGATAGATGATTGCTTTTGCCGAATAACCTGCAACGATAACCAAACTATTGCTGGAACTATCTGCAAAAATCCACACCGATGGTTTTTCCCGGTTGTGTCCTCGGCTGAGAAGCGTCTGCTGTCGTTATGCGGTATGAGAGCGGCCTCTAGAGGCAAAATAAAAACTATCGCTGACTAATTTTTACGTGTTATTTGGAGTGTGTTTCGATTCATTTTGGACGTCTCTATTTTTACGTGTTATTTGGAGTGTTGCGTTTTGGTTCAGTTTGGATGTATATCTTTTGTTTATGTTAATATTTATACATACAGAACGTTTTCACGGTACAGTCAGTACGTTTGCGTTCAGTATCAAATTTTTTTTTAAACTACAGTTTGATTAATCGGTTATCGGCAGGTACTATCGCTCGACCTCTTGATATGGAGAAGGTTTATTTAACACTTGTGGAAGGAGTCTCCAGTTTCAGTCAGGGTTCAGCCATGGGAAAGTTCAGTACGGAGGAGCAGTTTAACCGCTTTGCGGTGTCTCTGTAACATGTCAAGCTGCGTTAATGTAAGTGATAACCAGAACTAACTGGTTTCCGACATTCTGCAACATTCAATTTAATTACAAATGGATCAAGTGTATGAATGTAAAACATTTAATACTTTAAATAATAAAATTGTAATCGTTGGAATGTTGCTGCCGTGTAAAAGGAGTAAATCTTCAGGATGTGCAGTTAGTGGAAAATAATCAAGTTCAACCTGGCATAATGTTTCGGGTGTGTGTGGGTGTGTGTGGGTGTGTGTAGGTCTGTTTAACCAGGTGTCCTCTCCGGGGGATACGTGTGATCAGAGGCAGCTGGGGCTCCTGCTGCATGATGCCATCCAGATCCCACGGCAGCTCGGAGAGGTGGCAGCATTCGGGGGCAGCAACATCGAACCGAGCGTCAGGAGCTGCTTTCAGCATGTATGTAACACACACACACACACACACACATTACTTGTTCTAGTATTCGAACTCACAACCTTCTGGCCACTATCATAGAATCTTAACCAATCAGCTGTAACCTTTCTCCCTTTTTTCGTTTGACCTCTGACCCCAAGATTTGATACGATCCAGCTGCTCTTACAGCTTTTTTTTTTCTTTCTTCCTCTCTTCTTTCACATACCAAAAGTTTTGGCACCATAAAAAACTAGAACTGTGCATTTTTCTAATATCCACTATCAGAGATTACCCTTACGTAGAGTAAAAGAGAGTGAGAGAGATCCCAAAATATCCTGTGATGGATCACCCATCACCTCTCTGCTCGGACATCCATAATAATACAAAAATTATACTGGTTTACTTCCTGTATAACATCTCACTCTCCTTCACCCATGTTGAGCTGTCTTTCTTTCTGTCTGTCTCTCTGTCTGTCTCTCTTTCTGTCTGTCTCCATCTGCATACCTGTCTCTCTTTCTGTTTCTCTCTTGGTGTCTGTATCTGTCTCTCTCTCTCTCTCTACATCTCTGTATATATTACAGTCTGCCTCATTGTATCTCTCTGATGTGTCTATTTCTTTTCCTCTCTCTCTGTCTATCTCTGTCTCTTCTGGTTTATCTCGGGCTCTCTTTCTCACTGTCTGACTGGGGAGAGTGAAATGAAAGAGAGACAGACAGGAAGAGAAGTGTGAGAGGAGATTAAATGTGAGATTTGGGCCATGCTCTGGGAGATCGAGCGTCTCACCCCAGGGTGAAGTTCAGGCAAGCAGAGAGCGAAAAAAAAAAAAGACGGATCGATGAGATTGAGGTGTGGAAGGATGGAGTGATTGGACAGGAGGCTGGGAGAGGAGAAACAGATCAACAAAATGATGGCAGTCCAGGAGACAGATGAGTTCGTGGCAGAGAGAGAGCGAGAGAAAGAGAGACGCAAGGGGCCCAAGCACCTAGAACTCTGGTCAGCAATTCACATAGTTCTCTGTAAAAAAGGTTTGGAACAAATCTCTGAAACAAACTACAAATGAAGTACGTCCAGTGTCTGAGACATTAGCACTGAGGCAAAGAATCCTCAAACAAGAACATGAAAATGGACAATTTATCACAAAAGTGTCCTTTTTCAAAGTAAATGCTGCTCCATGCCACACAAGCTATTACTGCTTTTAAAAGCAGCAGCACTGACCCACTGATATTGACAGAAGAACCTTGTTGTGAGGTTTTGCTTCTTTGTGCTTCTTCAGTAAATGCGTGTGCCCTTGCTCTGACAGCTTCCCCCTCTCTCATATCCTCTGAGCACTTTCAACAATTCATACATGCTTCACAGTGGTGGAGTCTAATAGATTTCCAGGCTGAAGGATGTTGGAACAAGGAGACCACAAGTAGAATACTGAGAAACTGTCACAGTGAGGCTGGAACACACACTCGCTACGATAGTGTTTCCTTTAAAAGTACATTTCCATTCTCTCACCTTTCTAGGCAGCGTGCTGAAACTGTGGTCTGATTGGTTACAGTGGCATTTTAGGTGGGAACCACAGTCTGATTGCTCAGAGTGGCATTTTGACCTTTTGGATCATGCGGTCTGATTGGTGACAAACTGAGTGGGAACTACAGTCCGATTGGTCACAATGGTATTTTGGGCGACAGTACATTCCAATCAGAGTGACATTTTGGGCTGGAACTGCTGTCCAATTGGCCATGATGGTGTTTTGGGTTAGAACTGCAATCTGATTGGTCAGAGTGACATTTTGGGCTAGAACTGCAATCCAATTGGCCACAACGGTGTTTTGGGCAAACAATACAATCCAGTTGGTCATAGTGACATTTTGAGTTGGAATTGGAATCCGATTGGCCACAGTGATGTTTTTGGACAGAACTACAGTCTGACTGGTCCGAGTGGCACTTTTGGATTGGAACTGCGGTCCAATTTGTTGCACCGACATTTTAGATCACTATAACTTATTGTTTACGGTAAAACGGTCGGCGGGATCTGTTGTCTAATGATTTGTAGTGGCATTTTGTTGGAAACTGCTTTCCAGTTGGTTACGTTGGTGGTTTGGTGGTCTGACTGGTCACAGTGGCATTTTTGACCGTAATCGCAGTCCGATTGGTTACTGGGAGATCGGATAGATCTCCCAGTTAGATCGGATCAGTGGCCTAACAGGTCAGAGTGGCATTTTGATGGGAACTGCGTTCCTACTGGTCACAGTGGCATTATGGGTGGGAAGAGTGGGACCTGCAATTAAAGTTTTAGCTTTAAAGACTTAGAGTTCTGTATTCGTTATCTATACTACTAACTTCTTTTAGGTTTGAAAAGGCTCAGAGTTGAAATGTTATCCGAAGGTTTGCAGCTTTTCTCAACAGGGCACATAAATGAAATGCCATACAGAATGGCTGCAAGGTCAAACCCAGCCCATTTTTCCAGAGCTCCAGCTGTTGAAATATCCTGAATGCACATCCATAGTTATTGAAATTATTTGCAGTTTCCATTCTGGTTTCATGTGAATGGGAATACAGCTTTACATTTGTGTGTATCTCTCTCTTCCCTCCTTTTCTCATTTCTTCCTCTCTCTCTCTCTCTATCTCTCTCTCTCTCTCTCTCTCATCCCCCTCCTGTGGCCGTCTCCTATTTTCTCTGCTTGCCCTGCTTGTTGACTCTGAGGCTGCAGGTCACATTGCACACAGACCCAACACACACTTCAGACCTGCAGGTGTACATGCTCACACTGTGTGTGTATGCGTGTGTCTGACTGTCTATGCCCCCGCTGACTTTTATCTACTTCCTGCTGAGGCGTCTGTTCTGGTTCGGATTGTTCCTATTGGGCATCTCCATGGCAACACTCTTCAGATTTCTGAGATGTTTTGTCAGTTGTTTATGCTCATGTTGTTAATGGGGATGTTTATATGGATGCTCATGAACTCCACTTGAGATATTAAAGCCATAATTCTTCGTGTCCTGTTTCCAGAAAAACGTCTCATGATGTGTGTGTTTTGAATATTTATGTTAATTGTCGTGAAAAGAACTCTGGGTACGTTGTGTTTGAGAATATAGGATAAGTATGCTTAGAGTGGTTTATACTGGGTGGCGTGATGCCGTGGAATTGATTATTGTCCTATAACAGCAAGTCCTGACCTTCTTGTGTTGGGTTAACCACTTCTTCCTCTTCCTCCTCCTCCTCAGGTGACCAATAAGGTGGAGCTGGAGCCGAGGCAGTTTGTAGATTGGATGAGGCTGGAGCCGCAGTCCATGGTGTGGCTTCCTGTGCTGCACAGAGTGGCGGCCGCCGAGACGGCAAAACACCAGGCCAAGTGTAACATCTGTAAAGAGTGTCCAATTGTAGGCTTCAGGTATGCGCGCGCACACACAAATTTACTTACTAGACATTCTCAGCATTGTGCCTTAGTTTGAAGAACAAATTGTTAAATGCGTTCAGATCATATAAATGTTTCATTTTGATGCAAAGTGGGCGGGGCTAATCGTGGTTAAAAGTCAGATGTCACTTGCCCCTCCCACACAACAACAAACGGTCCTGATACTCCTGCGTATGACAGCACATACTGTAACTTCCGTTCAAGGGGCGTCACGGTCAGAGAGCTGTCAGTCAACCACACTCATTAGAATATTAGGCCATGCCCATAGAGTGATCAAATTGTTGTGTAGTGTTTAAGCCATGTTTTAGCTAATTTCTTTCATACTTTCTTCTTCTTTTTTTTTTCTTTTCAAACTAGGCCTGGGTGATCATAACACAAGATAATACAATAATCAATACCGTGATACATTTTGTTAAAGTATTTTTTATTTATTTAATTTTTTAAAGACATTGTGCGTATCATTATCATTTTATAACTTTTTTAATAAATAATAATAATAATCAGTAGAGGCTAGAAGTAGCTGGTCTGATATTAAAGTTAGAATATTTTAAATTGTAAAATGTAAAAAACAAATTTGTTTGTTTGAATGTATTTAATTCTTTTAAAATGCAGTTATTTAATTTTTTATGCATTGAATTTAATTCCTTTTTTGTAGACATTACCTGAAATGAAATTATCATCGAACATAAACACGTAAATGTTTATTTGTTTTTGTTTTAAAAGTAGTTCATTTTATAGTTTATGCTATTCTTAATACATTTTTTATACAGTTTTCTTTTTTCTTTTTTTTTTTAATTGTAAAAGGTAAATTTTAATGAAAAGAAAAGCAACCTTTTTTGATAAAATTCCGAAATAGCTAGTTACTGATTCTGGAAACTCTGGATTAAATGTTAGTTTTCTACTCTTTTAGATCGTTTAAAAATCTTTAGAGATTAAAAAATGATTTCAAAAGATTTTTTTTGTAGACATCCTCGTAAGCATAAAGTTTTTTAAAGGTCTATGTTTACATTTCATTAAAGTATCATGAAATATTTTCGCGTCTTATCACTAATCCGTTTCAAACTTTACCGACACTGATGTTTGGTGTCATAAAACATGTTTTAATATTTTACTCCCGCGTATCCTGGGGCTTTCAGTGCTCAGCCGTGTCCAGACAGATGTTGCCAACGTCTGTCTCGCACCCACACACAGATTAGAACCATGTTTCCTGGAGCGACTGAAAAGGGCAGCCTGAGGTTCAGCTTTCTGTCTGTCTGTCTGTCTGACTGACCGACCAAGTGCTGAATCTCACCGCCAGCTCCAGCAATCACATGAACGTCGGAGTCTGATCCACAACACTAAATATCAGACTGAGAGAAATGCCTGAGAATTTTTTTTAGAGAATCGGTGGTTGGATGCTCCAGCGGGGCTCACACGTGGTCGTTATGTTAAGAAGTTTCCATTATTTCTAGCATCGTTTTATCAAGTTAGCTTCGGGTTAGTCACAAAAGTCTGTGTTTTTTTCAATGAATGACGTTGTTTTGCTCCGAAACTTGTTGTTGAACTTTTTCTTCTTAGCAACCAGCGGCCAAAAACGTACAAGATAACAGACACTTCCATTTTTTTAAATCCAAGCCTAGCTATGGGTTAAAAATGATCTTTTTTTAAAAAAATAAAAAATTAACTAACACAGGCTGCTTAGCAACCATTAGTCTTGCATCCTGTCTGTTTTCCTCTGGATGCTATGGATACCGTTTTTAGTTGCTATTGTAGGCATAGTGTTTGTAAATATCTTGCTAGCATTAGTCTTATCTATGTAAGGAATAAAATAATAACAAAAGATTTCCTGAAGTTGTTTTATTCCTCTTATGCCCCAGCAATTATTATTTAAAAAAAATAAATTAATTAAAGAGCAACATGTCATATTTTTAAAATTTTCTTATATTTATGTTCTTGTTATTATTACATGCGGTATGTTTTATCATCAGCTATAAACGTGGCTTGACGAAACGGTGCTTGAGGTCATACGATTTTATCATATAGCTATAGCTATGAGGCATGCCTGATTCATATTTTCTACTTTTTGCCATGGTTTCCGTACTACCGCCTAGCTAGCTATGATCGTCCTTTTTTATACCGGGATCACCACTAACAATGAGTTTCATCATAAGTTGTTTAAGTTAATTAGACTTCGCTTGACTCGTTACATTGCCTGGCCACGCCCACTTTGATTTGCTACCCGTCACTTCACCCCCATCAGTGTAAAAGCGAAAACTCTTGGCGTGCAAGAAATAAAACGTAGCTTACGCACATTACCGAGAAACCGCAAAGAAAACGTAAACTCCTCGAAAAACTTGCAACTTATAGTTACAGCTGTACCTCTAGCGCTGACACTGGAGACTCCTTCCATATGACCTCGTTAATTTAAACCTGTAATTCGGCTTGAAGTCGGAGCTGCAGTTATAGAAAGTGAATCGGCACCTTCTGACCAATCAGAGTCGAGAATTCAACACGAATATAAGACAAAGATTCTGCTACAGATAATGAGAGCATCTCTTTCTCTCTCTCTTTCCCTCTCCCTTTCTCCTCTTATACAGGTATCGCAGTTTGAAGCACTTTAACTACGACGTGTGTCAGAGTTGCTTTTTCTCCGGCCGCACGGCAAAAGGACACAAGCTGAACTACCCCATGGTGGAGTACTGCACACCGGTGAGTCTCACCCTTTACCAAGTTACTACTCTGTCAACCTTTAAAGACGAAGCCCTTAGCCAATCTGAGTTAAGGAGCTAGCAGCATCTCCAACCAGACCTCCGGTGGCTCCCTGGGGTCCTATCAGCATCCAGTCCCCCCCCCCCCCCCCCCCATTCTGAACGAACGAGTGAGTGGTCTCGGTGGGGAGGAGGTAGAAATTGTGTTGCGTTGCCTGTGTTGTTAGCGGCGTGCTGTTAGCGCCTCGCTGTAATGTAATGTCGATTTCCCGCAGCTGTGAGGGTGATGGATATCGACTCTGTGCAAGTGTAATTGTCGCGCTTTGAATTCCTGCCTAGCGCTTGCTACACGAGGCGTGTGGGATGTGGGAAATGGAGATATGTTTTTTATTCCATGCCTGACTAGATGTCTAGACACGCGTGCATGAGTAATGT
This sequence comes from Ictalurus furcatus, assembly GCF_023375685.1. Lineage (NCBI taxonomy): Eukaryota > Metazoa > Chordata > Actinopteri > Siluriformes > Ictaluridae > Ictalurus > Ictalurus furcatus. The sequence goes on from NC_071269.1 coordinate 6,548,827, forward strand.
TAGGAGCTGAAGGCTAGGCACGAGGTTTGTAACTGATTGGTGTGAGAAATCCTCACGTGACCAGGATGCGAAGCGACACAAATCCGATTTTCTGGATTAATGTGACACAAAAGGAACATGTGGAAACAAAAATACGATCTTTTCAAATCAGACACGAGACACTTTCGTGTGCGATTGTAGATCGGAAACCAGGACTGTAGCTCTCCAGTCTCAAGATGTTTTTTTTTTGTATTGACTTATTTGCATTTGAGCTTCGACTTGCTTCAGTCTTGGGCATCGATCTTACTAAATATAGTCTTGTACTTGTTTGAGAGTCTTGATTTGTTGATTTTTTTTTTGATGACTTAGTGGTTTGAACGTTTGCCTCAAACCCTCTGTGTGCTTAGAGTTTGCATGTTCTCCCAGTGCTTTAGGGGTTTCCTCCCCCAGTCCAAAGACGAGCGCTGTAGAATGATTTGCATCTCTAAATTGTCCATAGTGTGTGAATGGTTATACCTGTCCAGGGTGTCCAACGCCCGGGGATAGGCTCCAGGCTCCCCGTGACCCTGTGTAGGATAAGTGGTACAGAAAATGCATCAGGGAAATGAGCTGATTCTTATTGACCAATCAGAGTTGGGAATCCAACAGTGCGTTTAAATAAACAATCATAAACCTCGGAGTCACCTAGTCCATCTGTAGGATTTTTTTTTTTATTTCAGCTCTGTGAACTCGTTTATTATGGCATTCGTACACAAAGCACATCTACTGCATAGTTCACATTCCTGCTGATGAAAGACACGGTTATGGTCCACAGTCGGATCGATAGGAAAGTGGCCGAGACTCCCGAGTTCCTGCTGTGGCCATGTTACCACACTGCTTTTTCATTTGGCCAGTATTGCTTTTTCATCTCGGAGATATTGTTGTTTTTTTTTATTTATTAGTTGAGAAAACGGACAGCAGGTTTATCATCCACTGGTTGCCTCGGTGTGTAATTGGTGTGGGTTGGGGTGGAGGGGTTGGGGTGGAGGGGTCGGGGTGAGACTTCAGGGTTTTGGTGTGTTCCTAACTGTGGTGTTTGGTACAGAAGCGGAGGAGTGTGTTGGATGAAGGAACGGATGGATATTTGCTCTTATTTGTCACTGGGTGTGACTGAGCGAGTAAATAAGGCTGTAAACCTTTTGACTTATAGTGCTCAGAGGCCAAGGTAGCGCTGACAGGAACTTAGCTAACACACCTCCTCAGCTAGCAACATGTCAGCTGTTTTGACTAGCTTATAATCCACATTAACACGGTCGCTTTATTTATTCAACGGGACCTGAGGTCATTTGCTGCCTGTTCCTTTTTAGTCACATCGTAAAGTTTATTTGTTCAACACTGCTCAGTTTTCTGTTTTTTTTTGTTTTTTTTATTTATCCGTTTCATTTTGTTTTTGCCTTTTTTTTTCTTCTTTTTTGTTTGTTCATTTGTCTTTTTATCACATTTTGGAGGGTGTATTTATTATTTATTTGTTTGTTTGGCTTTTTACCCATTTTTTTGTTTGTTTTTTGTATGTTTCTGTATTTGATTTACTATTTTTTTCTTTTTTGTTTGTTCATTTGTCTTTTAGTTCTGTCTTTTTCTTGTATTTTTTTTTTGTTTCTGTATTTCTTCACATTTTTTGCTTATTTATTTATTTTGTTCAATGGATTTTTGGTTAGTGCGTTTGATTTTTACTGATTTTTGATTTAGTTCTGTCTATCACATTTTAGGGTTTTTTTTGTTTGTTTCTGTCTTTGTTTTACTTTTTTCTTTTTTGTTTGTACATTTGTCTTTATTTAGTTCTCTTTTTGTATTTTTTTTTGTTTCTGTATTCTTTACGCATTTTCTCCTTTTTTGCCTGTTTATTTTTTTTTGTTTGTCTGTTTGTTTGGTTTTATGGTTAGTATGTTTGTCTTTTTACTGATTTGTTTTAATATAGTTCTGTCTTTTAATCACATGGATGGTGTTTGTTTGTTTGTTTGTCTTTTTACCCATTTTCTTTTGTTTTGTTGCGTTTTTGTTATATTTGTTTGTTTTCATTAAGTTCTGACTTTTTACCTCATTTCTTCTTGCGTTTTTTTTGTGGTGCTTTTATTTTCATTTTATTTCTGTTTATTTGATTGTTTCTCTATTTTTACCCATTTTTTCCTTTTCTTTTTTGTTTTTTTCCTTTGCTTGTTTTGTTTGTTTTTGTTTAGTTGTCTTTTTACTCCATTTCTCTTGGTTCGGTTTCTTCCACATTTCCATTTACCAATCTTTTATGTTTAATCTGTTGTATTTGCTCTGTAAAGCGTTTAATAGTATTATTTCCATTTAAAAAAAGACAAACATTATTTATATCATCATCTGTTTTAATGTAGTCATTTACCAGTTCTGTTATTAATTATTATTTTGATCTGTTTTTCTCTGCGTATATTCTCCTCCCTGATGTCCTCCCTGACGCAGACCACCTCAGGCGAGGACATGCGCGACTTCACCAAAGTGCTGAAGAACAAGTTCCGCTCGAAGAAGTACTTCGCCAAGCACCCTCGCCTCGGCTACCTGCCCGTGCAGACCGTCCTGGAGGGGGACAACATGGAGACGTGAGTCCTCACCTCACACACCCTTACCCTCACAGCACAGCAACGTCCTCCATACACCTGAGACGGCAAGGTCACAGGTTACAGTCCCAGTGATCCCAGAGGATCTGTAGCTCCCTGTAAAACTTGACCTGTAAAGTAAAATGTGTAAGGATTAAAACACTTGGAGGTGTACAGTTATCGGAAAATAATCAGCGACGACTTGGCGTGATGAAGCGGAGTTTCTCTCACCAGTCCAGAACTCGATTCGTTTCATTTAACAGCACGTCCTGAAGTGTTTCATTCGTCTTATACCCCACTAAATTGGCAAGTTATTTATTTATTTATTTTACAATGGACACTTTTTAGAGAGCTACTGATTTAAATCACTTTACATGGTAAATTAGCATCCCATGCCGAGCGATTTACACTCTACACAAGGTGTTTAATGGAGTTATTATCAGACTTCAGCACTCGGGTGATTTTATTCATTGACGCACCGCGTAGAAAAACGGTGCATTTCATTCCGGCGGAAAACGAAGCGTCTTCACAGTTCCGCTTCTCCGTCTAGACACGTGGACGATCCGTCTTAGTGTTAACATGCATGTGTGTGTTTGCGTAGGATTTATACCTGCTGCCCGGACGGTGTATAACTCAGCGTAATGGTGTTTAAGATGTGACTGATTAGTCACTTCCGTAAGGTGGCCTCTCTCATCCATATGATTTATGGATTTCCGGCGCACTCTCGATGTTTATTATCCGTCACGTGCGCAACGGCTCTTTTCCGTAACCCATCTTTCACTCGCCGTCTTTTCAGTGGTCGTGTGTTTGTTCTCTGAACACATTAATCAGCAGGGCGCAGGACGGAAGCGATTGAGGTGTTTGAAACACGCCGATTGTATAAAGGTCATGTTCCAAGTCTGTGGAAGTTATCTGTGGATTAAAAGCGACGGCGTTATCTTTACGGCATTTAACGCCGATCAAACTTTCTCAAGTTCAAGTGATTTGCTTATATAAATGGATAAACGTATAAACTATAATATAATAATTATTTACAGAAGTTTATACCGTTATTTATTCATTTATCTGTTTATTTTCTATTTATTACGTATCATTTCACATTAGTTACTAATTGTTATTTGTATTTTATTGAGAACCCTGACACAAATATTTCCCTCTTATCATAATAATACGCTGGGGTTTGTTTTTTTTTTAGTTTGATTTTCCATAAACGTTAAATAAAAACCTTCTCACCATATCAACTATTATGCTATATATAACTATTATACTATTAAACTATTATAACTATTTTTTCCCCACTATGTCCCAGTGAGTGAGTCCTAGTGAGTGAGCTGTTACTATGGAAACAATAACGCATTAGTCTAAACCTTTGATTGTGTAGAAAAACGAATCGCCTTCTGGCCAATCAGAATCGAGACGCCGTAGTGTAAGGCAAACAAAAAAAGGTGGCGCTTTCATTCTTTTTGTTTGTTTGTTTATTTATTTATTTACTTTCACAAACATGTTGTTGGAGAAGATAGCACAAATCCGGTGGCATAGCATGTTGTGCCACGGTACAGGTAACCGATCAGAAACAAACAGTGCTCCTAGCTCCGCCCTCCACTGGATAAAAAGTGTACGTGCCTTTTCTTCTGGGTTCGAAACGGTGTTTAAAATACGTCCAGCATCGTTCCTCCTGCAGAGAGAAATGTCAGCGTCGCTCAGAGGCCCTGCTGCAAATACACCAGCGCTGTGTGTTTTACAGTGACAAATAGCAGACAGATGAGCGGATAAAGCTCCCAGAGAGAGAGAGAGAAAGAGCATTCTTCCTGTCTGTCAAACTTACAGCAGGAAGTGACCTTGCTGATACGGATTAATGTAGATACAAACCCAGACGCAGCATATCACAAATAACTATGCAGCACGTTGAGTCCTAGCAGACAGGATTCGTCGTGCTCGTTTTTATTCTCTTGCCGTCCTCTGCTTGTACACACAAACACAGGTGCTTTGATCATTTCAATACGGAGTAGCAGTGGAAAAAAAAAGACGTGTGCAACCCAGTACAACATGATGTTCTCGATTCTGATTGGTCCGAGGGGTTGATTTTCATTTTCTCTAACAACAGATCACAACGTTTATATTAACGAGCCCGTTCTATTCTAACGCGTTATCGATGCTCCACGTGTATGGAGTATTGTTTATTTCGTGTTTATGGAAGGAGTCTCCAGTGTCAGCACTTTGTAACAGTGTAAGTAAGAGAGGCTGGTTCTACAAATATGTAATAGTTAAATGTAAGTATAAACAGATAAAAACAAATGTAATCGTTGACTGATTTCTGTGGTGTATATGAGGAACGAAAGAGTCATCACACCACCCTGTCTTTGATTATTTTCCTATAACAGCACACGCCCAAGTGGTTTATCCCGTAATTCTATCTAGAGTAAAGGCCCACTAAAGCAAACAGGTGTAAAACATCCAATTTCCACACCGTCAGTTAGTCTACCCTTTTTTTACCGTCCAATGTTTGCTTTCTTTAATTTATTTATTTTCATTTTTCATTCATTACTGGAAATATATATTTTTTTCTTTTCTGTCTGCCATCTTGGACATTTTGGTTATTATTTTGTAGAGGGCGGTGCAAAAAAACAAAAACAAGAGCGCCGTAGAATCAGTAGAAAGCGATGCGTAAGAAGCCATGCAAATTGATCAGATTTTCTACGCTTAGGAAAGTTTGTAGACGTTATTTGGTGTAATGTCAATGTGGAAATACAGAGATAAAGCTTAAAACAAGCAAGAAGAATCGTTTTATGGAAAAGATTTTAGGCCAGAAAGACTTTTATTACTTAGCTACGTTAGCATCATTGCTCCAGTGCCAAGCTTAAAATAAATAATTAAATGACAGGACGCTATGAAGATTTACTGGAGGCTATGAAAGCAGATCAGTCCAGTGTGTGCTCTTGTCCTTTCTGTGTATATGTACGGGGAGTTTTAACGAGGCATGCCGGAGCGAGTCCTGATAGTGTCAACGAGCCTGAGCTGGCCAATAAAATCTGTCTGCGGCACTTCAGCCGTTTATGCAACGTGACGCGCACACGCCGCTTTTTATTTCAGCCTCGCTGTGGAGCCTGCCCTCGGACACCAGCACCGCATTGTTTATGTTACGGAATAAGGTCATGTCTGAGTTAACTGAAAAAGCATATCGAGTGATATTTACATCTGCACCATTTAGTAGACGCAGAGTGAAAGGACATTCCAGTATTATACATACAGCTGTGCAGCTGAGGGTTAAAGGGCCATGCTTGGGATTTGAACTCACGACCTTCTGACCAGTAGTCCGGTGCCTTAACCACCTTAACCTCCTTAACCGTGGATGTTATTGAAATTCACAAACGTAACACGTCCATCCATCCGTCCATTTTTCCATTTACCGCTTATCCGGTTTTCTTGTGCAAATACGATATAAAAAGCTTTTAACACGTGCAAGTCCGAGCCACCGTTTCCACTCGTCTCTTAAGAAACTTGCCGAGAGACAGGTAAGTCGTTTGTTCAGTTTATCGGATCAGGCTCGAGGTCTTTCTCGATATTTAGCTTAAATGAACTCTGGCTAGTTTAGTTCCCTGCGGTGCAGTCTGTAAAATGTTCCTTGAAGATCCAGGTCTATAAAAAAAAATAATCCAAATTTGCAGGAGTGTAACGGTATGAAATGACCCTGACCTTCTATAACAGGTCTAAGTGGTCTGGAGTGCGGAGGCTGCAGTCGTCTGCCTCTTCCTCTCAGACACGGATGACAGGAGCCGAGCTGAGAGGAAGGACGGGTAAATTTAGGCAGATCACATGGCAGTGTGCCAGCACCGCATCGAGCTGCGTAAAAGCCTTTTTCCAACGACAGGGCAGCCTCAGACGGAGAGGTCGGTGTCTGTTCGGCTTGTTGTCGTGGAGTTTAAAAAGGCGCTCCCGGATTCTCGGCACGTCTCCCAGAGCTCTCGATGTCCTCGGGGGATATTCCGGCTCCGCAAGAACAAAAACACATCCACCTGCCAACGTTAGAGGAGCGCTGGTTAATCCGGCCATATGTTCATCAGGACCTCATTAACCTAGCACCAATGAAACGGCACTTACGGTTCTGCACCATTTGCTTCTGGAAGGAGAAAAGCTTTTAGTCTGTTTAATGTGGTGGAGTATTAAAAAAGTTCTCATCCTTAAAAAATGACCCAAATGAAGCGATGTGATCTCCTGGTTTGACGAGAGCTGAAATATCCTCAACGTTTTGTTTTCATTTAAACAGACCACAAAATGAAAGATTTCTATTATTTTAATTATTATTATTAATAATAATAATAATAATAATAATAATAATATTACTTCCTGTTTATTCCACATTCAATACACAGCTGGCAAATCGCTAAGAATCCGGTCCCTCCAGGATTTCGCGATCGCGGAAATGAATGCAAAATCGAGGAAACTCCGTAGTATTCGGAGGCGCACGCGGTTTTTCAGAACGTCTGCAGATTTTCCGAAGATTCGGGCCAAGACGTGTCATGTGACGTCCTCACAACGCGCATTCAGCCAAAGCCCCTCTTTGATTCACGGCGGTCGAACGCGAGGTCGCATTTACCAGCAAATAATTTTGCTCAATTGCGCCAATTCAAATAGTTTCCCGCATAAAAGCCCTAAAATCTTGGCAAGCAAATTTTGAAAAGAAAAGCCAAAGCAAAATCGAGCATTTTTGACCGCAACAGTTGCAAAAAAAACAGCGAAATCCTGTACGGGCTGAGAACTCGGACACTTGTTGTTCTGAGGAACATGCGAGAATTTCTGGAGGTCCTTTCCAGCCTTATACTTTTTATTCATTTATTGGTGCGATAGTCCGTTGTGTTCGTTCCTTAGCAGTACAAATAACCACAGAAGAGATGTAGAACATTATAAAAAAAAAAAACAACGCATTAAGCCATGGCCTTCGCTAAACCTGTTCGGAAAGCTAACTTCCGGTCCGGGAACGCTCGTTTGTGTTTGGATGCGAATCCCGTCACTCATTTTATTGACAAAATGGTAACTCTATACGGGCCACTGTAGATCCAGAGAGCGGAGCTTTATGAATATGGGCTGGAATCATTTAAATCCCCCCTAACCATTGGAGACCTAATTTTAAGAGGGGGAAAAAAGAATACCTTACCTGATCCACCTTTAATGTAGTGGGAAGTCCATGAAACGAGCTTCCATTATAGCGGCTATAAACAGTCTCCTTCCTTACAGAACACCTTACAGAAAACAGAAAACACCCCACAACCAGTCGGAATCAGGAATTCAGAGGAACAGCACTCTGAAGGAAGAAATTCGAACGCAGTCATCCTTCTGAGATCAGCATCACCATGCTGATGGCGTGTTCATCAGCCCACACATTCATGTAGGTTTTTTTTCCAAAAATAAAGAAAGGGATGCACTCTGCGTTAAGCTTGACGGCTTCATCCACCAATTAAACCTCCAATCTCGGATATAACACTTGTCCAAAATAATAAAATGAGAAGGCTGTCTTTACCGGTTCGGCTCAATTAAACCCGAGGTTTGATATTTTGTGTGCGGTGCTGTGTGTTAGATTTCGAGGAAACTAGTTTAGTCACAGATTCGTGGTATTGCGAGAACACGTGGGTGCTGCGGCGCTTTAATCACTCAGGTGTAAAGCAGCTTCATTTCTGCTCAGCGCTGATTATAGATAATTACAATAACAGTGCCTGGAGAACGAGCGGGGTGTGAAGAGGGGCGTGAGGTTATTACGCTTCTGACACGGTAATTCACGGATTCGTGGTTCTGTATGCCCGTGATCGGTCTGATGAGTCCGTAGAACCAGGAAGTGAAACTAGCTTATGATTGAATGCCAGTGATTTAGATAGGCAACGTACTGTATATAGTCGTTCTAACACATAGGTCGTCGTTGATATAAACAATGTAAAACCACAGTGACCATGGAAACGAGCCAAAGGAACTGGGAACGTCAACATTTCTCTCAGACGTGTTGGTAAATTGCTCAGAAATGACTCCGTATGACTGAAATGACACTTTCATTACCTTTAGCAGTAAGCTACTGTACTGTCAGTAGAGGAATATTTCAAAGTACGATGTGTCACAACTGTAGAGCTTTAATCTTAGAAAGAAATGAATACCGTGAAAAATATTTTGTTCATACAATGATTATAATAATTCATCACCATATTGTTCATTTCAGGTTAAAAAAAAAAAAAAAAAAAAAAAAAAGGTAACGTAGCTGAGGCAGGAGTTGATTAGTCATCAAAATGGCCGCTGCTGTTTAAAACACTGCAACTTCCATTTTGTGTCCATTTTTAAGGATCATAGACAGCATTATCATAAAACAAACAATAAACAGTTCTGTTTGAAATACTGAACGACTCGACCCGTTTCGAGACGAACGCATGATGAGTTAGCTTATTCGTTAGCTATATTAGCCTGGTGACTTTAGTGTAAAACTAAGGTGGTGCTGTTTATATATATTTTTCCAACAATTGTACAACTACACGAAAAAGAATCGTCGCGTCTGAAAGTCGTCTAGATTCGTTCTGCGAAGAATCGGCTCGGTTGCGACGACCAATCACTGGCGTGGACACGTAGCGTGTTTATCCACGAAGCCTACACGTGGCGTTCATTTTACATTCCTTACGATTGTTTGTCTCTGTAGAAAGTGTTGCATTATGATTTAGAGGAACATGTTATAACACGACCACCGATTCCGAACGTGTCGATTCGTTTTCTATAACAGTATGACTAGTTTACAGGTTTACATTAACGTACTCATTCTGTTACATTATTGTTTCTATAGCAACAAATATTTCGCACGGCCAGGGGAATTTACGCTTTGTGGTTTTTCGGTAACAAAAAAAAGAGGCTGTTTTGTTTTGTGTTTTGTCTTATTAACTTCTTGAGGAATAAAACAATGAGAGGGAATGACTGCTTATCGCTGCTGTGTTGTAAACGATAACATGAGCTAGCTTGTCTCACGGACGTTCCGCAGAATTAAACATAATTGTGAGCGGTTAAAAGTGTGGCTTGTCGTTTATTAGTAATTGTTGGCACATCGCTGTATCTGTATTCTAAAACATGTTGGGCGTTGACTATTTTCCTACAACAGCACAGCCTGAAGTGTTTATTAGATTTTTATAGCATACAATACTTTATATATGTGAAGTTTATAACAGTGTTTTGAGACATCTTTACGAGTGTGTGATCCGTGTCGTTTCTCCTGTCACTTCTTCTCCGATGGTTCGTCATAGCGACTTCCGTTCTGGATTTTACTCTCTCCGCTGTTCCTTATGTGTGTGGATCTGACCTCACCTTGTGTGACCTTTGACCCTAAAGATTCTGTCCTCTTGTCCTCTCTTCCTCTCATCGTCCCCGTCCCCCCCACCCCACTTCGTCCTGTGTGTTTCTCTTGCAGCCCGGTCACTCTGATCAGCATGTGTCCCGAGCAGTACGAGTGAGTATACACACCAGATCACCACACCTTTCCTCCTCTTCCTCCAACTCCTCCTCCTCCTCCTCACCCACAGAGCATGCTGCCTGCACCGATGTATGAGTTCACCGATCCACCTGCACGTCCTCTCCCCCCGTCTTTCTGTCTCTCTCTCTCTCTCTTAACCTTCTGTATTCTGTCCATCCTCTGCATTAACAGTCCAGTCCTGTAGCTCGCCAGTTTTATTAGCCGAGTTTCTATTCGCTGTAGACCGCTTTATGTGTTTGACTTTATTTTCTTTTGTTTATTATAGGATGGCTCAGTCGCCTCAGCTTCCCCATGACGACACGCACTCGAGGATAGAGCATTACGCCAGCAGGTAACCGTCTCACACACGCGCATGCACACACACACACACACACACACACACACACACACACAAACACACACATATATCAATGTGCACTCACTCCAGGCAATATGGTAATGTGCGACATATAACACATTGCTGTTTGCATAATGAAACGCAGAGTGTGGTGTGATATGTGGAGGCATTTGTTTTGCAACACACACATTCGTGCACACACACACACACAAAGCACTAGTATCAGTAAAACTCTGCTTTGGCTCTGTACGCAAACAGACATAAAGCCTTTTGTTAGTGAGCGCTATCACCATTTTTTACACACACACACTCCGAGTTATTATAGGACTGTAAATGTTCGCCGTTTCCGAAGCTCCAATCCCATTATGCACTCTTTGGCTGGGTGAGACAGTAATCCAGATGCCAGGCCTGAGAAATATTCAGTGTTATGTGTGTGTGTGTTGTTTTGTGTTTTTTCCCCCTGAGATTATTTCCGCTCTGGATATTATAATATGAAAAGGAACAGCTCTGATATGGAAGCTGGTGTAACAGGCTGTGTGCAGTACGGTTTCGATCCGTGCGTTCAGCACTCGGCGTTCAGCTCCATCATCCTCATCTGTAAATACACATCTGGATTATATTCAGTAGCTGATCTCTAGTCTGATCTTTGTTCCCCAAGTAGCCCTTACAGTATGCACACTTCCTGTCTGATCACAGAGGATTCGCGATGAGATATCTACTTAGATATCTGACTTTCAGTATGTTTTTCTTCAGAATGTGTGAAGACTAAGACACGGCTTCTGTATAATAATAGCTTGACTAACCAGCTAGTGAAAAATCATTATTACAAAGGCTTCTTTCTCTCTCTCTCCATCACACTCTCTCTCTCTCTCTCTCTCTCTCTCTCTCTCTCTCTCTCACACTCTCTCTCTCGCTCTCTCACTCTCTCTCTCTCGCTCTTTCTCTCTCTCTCACACACTCTCACTCTCTCTCTCTCTCTCTCTCTCTCTCTCTCACTCTTTCTCTCGTACTCTCACTCTCTCTCACACACCCACTCTCTCACTCTCTCTCTCACACTCTCCCTCTCACTCTCTTCCTCTGTCACTCTCTCTCGCTCTCTCTCTCTCTCACTCTCTCTCTCACTCTTTCTCTCCCAAAAATATCCATGTCTCCCTCCCTCCCTCTGTCTCTCTTTCAAAAATATCTGTGCCTCTCTTCCTCTCTCTCTCCCCAAAATATCTGTACCTCTCTCTCACTCTTCCTCTGTCTCTCTCTCAAAAATCTCTCGCTTGTTTTTTGTCTCTCTATCTCTTGCTGTCTGTCTCTCTTTCTGTCCATCGCTCTGTCTGTCTCTCTTTTTGTCTCTCTCCATTTCAAAAATTTCTCTTTTTCTCACTGTCTGTCTCCATCAAAAATCTCTCTCAATCTGTCTCTCTCTTTCTCTCAAAAACTCTCTCTCTCTCGCTCATTCTCTCTCCCTCAGACTGGCTCAGATGGAGCGCTCGAACGGTTCTCTGCCTACAGACAGCAGCTCAGCCACTGGAAGCATGTAAGTACCAAAACTCCATTACCCATAATGCATCAGTACACCAGTGCCTCTTTTTCTCTGAAACATCCACAACACTTTACATTTTGTGAAGAGATTTCTGGCTCTGTTCTAAAGAGAGGGATGGCGAGAGATGCAGGAGTGTATTAGAATCATAATCAGCCAGCATATATATATACATACACACACTCACACACAAACACTCCATACAACTTTCAGTCTTTACACAGATGAGAAACTTCTGTAAAGACTTTACTTTGGCCTGGATAATGTGTGTGTGTGTGTGTGTGGACTCTACCTACGTCGGATAACAGGCTCCGTCTCAGCAGACTGATGATGATAATGACGGCTGTGCTCGGAAAGAAGAATGAGCTAATTAAACATAATAAACGTCTGTCTGCGTTTCTGAATGGTAAACTGCTTCAGAGGCGAGATGAGACGCCTCGAGATGAAGTTAAAGTGTGTGTGTGTGTGGGAGAGGTAGAGACATGTAGTTGCTCATATTCAGGCAGTGGTATAAATCTAACCTCAACTCAAACTTCTCAGAGTCACTACCTCGACCATAATGCAGCCGAGCGGTAACAAGCTACTCACGTTTGTAGACGAAGTTTAAATCCGTCCCCCAATTTTTTTTTTTTTTTTTTTTGAGCTGAGAGGCTTCAGAAAGTATGATGAGCATCGATGCTCCCTGGTTTTTGCAGTGCATTATGGGATCGTTTTAGGGAGTGCACCAGAAGGATTTTGCAGTTGAGACAGGCCTTTTAAAAATGGCCGACTCGCTGAGCGGTGCCCTGACCGCTGCACTAGGGAGCTGATTGAGACACGCCCGTAGTCCTTATACATATATATATGGACAATGTAAAGCCACAGTGGCTGAAGAAACGAGTCAAAATAAACGGGAACATCAACATTTCTCTCGTGTGTTGGTTAATTTACAAAAAAAAGCCTCCATATGGCTGATATGACGCTGTAAGCATATTTAGCATCGACCGCTAAGTTCTCCACCATATTAAGAAACGCCGTGTCACGACGTGAGAAGCTTACAAAGTATACCACAGAGCTTTTCAGTTAAACACCATGAACACCCTCATTTCAATATAAGGCATGTTTTGTTCAACAGTGACTTCTTAAATAGGATATATTTATTTTTAAAATTCGCCTCATTGGTTTATGATTGGTTGATCCTGGTTAACACATTTGTTGTTGTTGTTATTATTATTATTATTATTATTATTATTATTTCTTAAATATAAAGATGTTTCCTGTATGAAAGGGATCCTCAAGGATCCAGAGATCCAGATATTTGCCACAGGCACCACGGCGTCTCATATATTACATCATAAACATACAGTAGTAAGCAGTGTTGACCGTGTCGTGTCTTCCTTTCTTTAAATATTTGCTGATGTGAACAAAATGGTAGTGAGATTATGAGATCAATATACACTGCCATTCTAGCAGCAGATCAATGAAGCGCCGCTAAGCTCCTTCACGACATCCTAGCTGAGAGGATGATGATGTAGAGGGAATAAATGGTGAGGTAACGCGGTGATTAGAATAGAAAAGAGAATAATGGAAAAGCAGAAGAATTCAGGAGGTGAGGATGAAGAGCAGAAACTACGGGTCAGCTCATTAGCTAAAGGTCGATTGCTGTGCTGCTTGATATATCAGTCCTCAGTGTTACGGCAACCGACTGAAAGTGGTGGCGTGTTAGCGGTTAGCCTGACTGATTTTAAACGAGCAGGGTCAGAGGACAGCGCACATTTGGTCCAGTCTTGTAACCTTCAAAAAATACGAGACGGCCAATTAAGCATTGTAGGAAAAAAGAAAGCGTTTTCGTTTTCAGAACGGAGGGTTGACACCGTTCGTTGCCAGGCAACACAAATCAAATGGTTTGTTCTAACTAAGAAGTATATCTGTTGTACTTTTCTCCCAGTGTTAAAAACCTGATCTTACATGAAGGACTTAACGAAAATAAAAGATTTACTAGATGTACTTGCTACTTTCCAGAAGCTGTCATGTTTGTAAAAGGAGAGGGGAAAAAAAAGAACGATGGAGACAATAGAGGAAGAGAGAAGCAGACAGGCTGTGTTGAGGGAGCCTCGCTGGAGATGGCTTTTTTAGATTGAACCTGATTGAGGCCGAGCGTTACTCCTCTGAGACTTGCACTACATCTGAACTCCTTTCTAGTGATCGCTGTCCCCTTAGGTATTCTCTCTTATCTTCCTCTTGTGTATACTCGCTTCCCCACCTCTTCTTTTCATTTGTCTTTCTCATCCAAAGTCTCTTTAATATCTCTATTGCAAATTGTCCCGTCTAAACCGAGCTCCTGGCTGCGTCCTAATAAGGAGCTCGCTTTGAGGTTGGCTTGTTATCAGGATGTTAGCTCGGCTCTTTGATGTGAAGCCCAGGTAATCTCGATGATTACACGCTGCACGACAGTGGGTCCAGGACAGGAGCGGGTCCAGCGTCCATTTGGGGAGTGTGCGAAGCCAAAGCTTGGGCCTGGTATCAAGTTGAAATGTAGTAAAGATTGTATGTACAGTGTAGTATGTAGTACAGTGGGCATGTGAGTATCAGAAGTTGACCATGGAGCAATTTAAGAAGGTGGCCTCGTCTGATGAATCACGTTTTCTTTTACATCATGTGGACGGTCAGGTGCGTGTGTGTCGCTTACCTGGTGAAGAGATGGCACCAGGATGTATTATGGGAAGAAGGCGAGCCGGTGGAGGCAGTGTGATGCTCTGGGTAATGTTCTACTGGGAAACCTTGGGTCCTGGCATTCATGTGGATGTTGCTTTGACACGTCCACCTACTTAAGCACTGTTGCAGACCAAGTACACCCCTTCATAGCAACAGCATTCCCGAATACCAGTGGGCTCTTTCAGCAGGATAATGCGTCCTGCCACACTGCAAAAACTGTTCAGGAATGGTTTGAGGAACATGACAAAGAGTTTGAGTTATTGACTCGGCCTCCAAATTCCCCAGACCTCAATCCGATCGAGCGTCTGTGGGACGTTCTGGACAAAAACAAGTCCGATCCATGAAGGTCCCACCTCGCAACTTACAGGACATGCTGCTAATGTCTCGGTGTCTGATACCACAGCACACCTTCAGAGGTCTTGTGGAGTCCATGTCTCGATGGGTCAGAGCTGTTTTGGTGGCACAAGGAGAGGGGGACCTACTCAATATTAGGCAGGTGGTGATAATGTTATGGCTGGTTGGTGTATGTTGCATAGTGGAACAGTTCAAATTATTAGCAATGTTTCTGAGCATGTTACAGTCATACATTTCTGCCCCACCCCCCAAAGTTTCCCGCTGCCACTCCTGAGGTGGCTTTATTAATTCTTTCCCAATTCTCAGACAGTTTCAAATTTACATATACATCTCTTGGGGCTGGAAAGAAAGTATTACTGGACTTCCGAAATGATCGTTCAGTGACGATGTATTAAAAACAGCGAGGTGGCGCGAACGTTCGTCTCCATTGTTATGCTGGTGCATAATGATGTAGCTGCCCTGGTTCACTCTGTCTCACTCATTTGAATTCATTCGCACTGAACGTTTTCTAATTATGCAAAAAGGATACCTTTATATATCGTTTTCCGCCATGCGCTTATCGTGCGGCTTTTCCCAACCTATTAAATCTTTACACACACGTGAGCTCAAAACGTACACACTCACCCTAGTGTTTGAAATGTATATTTGTGTATTGCTATCGTTAGGTTAAAAGAGGACCATTTTAATAGATATATTGAACTTAATTTTAAGCCAGCCGTGGTAGTAAGTAACAAATTGCATGTTTTTTGTTTTGTTTTTTTTGCTTGCTTAATGACGATTCAAAATGTCAGAAAAAAATTAACTAGTTTGCTTTGGTGGTTAAAAAAAGCAATAACAATTGAGAGATTGTGAATATTTCTTTTATGAGAACCTTTTGTCATGAATATATAATTTACTTTGTGTGTTGATTTTCTGCAAAAAAAAAATTTTAATGCAAATTTAACCCAAGCATTTCTGTATTTTTTTTTTTTTTTTTTTTTTTTTTTTTTTTTTTTTTTTTTTTTTTTTTAGAAAGCCAGGAATAATACACACAGGGGTGTGCTTTTATATGAAAACAATCAGTAACACAGTGGTTGATGATTATTATTAACAATAACAAGCCGAGTTGATTATTTTCCAATAGTAGGATGTCCTGAGTGGGAGGGTAATGGGGGGAGAGCGCTGACACTGGAGACTCCTTCCATAAATACAGAAAACGTCACCATAACAACAACTCTGCACGACTCTGCAGAGCTGCAGTTATAGAACATTAATTAACACCTTCTGACCAATCAGAATTAAGAATACAACTGTGATGTTCAAAATGGTAGGAATGAGTTATACACTAATAACTGAACAATAATAATGATAATATCTGTGTTTAGGGATGAGGAGCACGCTCTGATCTTGCAGTACTGTCAGACTCTTGGAGCCGAGGGTGCGTCCTGCAGCCAGCCTCAAAGCCCCGCCCACACGCCCAAATCCCACGCCCTGAGCATGCACGGCCCCAGACAGGTGCTGCAGAGCCCCGCCCAGATCCTGCAAGCTGTCGAGAAGGAGGAGAGAGGAGAGCTGGAGCGCATCATCACTCGCCTGGAGGAGGAGCAACGGTATGAAAAACATGCTTCAAACACACAAAAAGCCCTGCCCACTTCACCTGCTTAATACGTAGCACAATAGGCTGCCGTGCAGGTATTTATTTATTAACAGTCTGATGAAGCGGCAAACATTTTTAGCGACCGTATGCCGATGAAGTTGGAAAGTTTACAATTAAACCGATTCAGGCTCTTTCTTATGTGGCGGTGGAAGTATGCATTTGCGTTCAGCCCGTTAAGATGAGATTCAGAAGGCAGGTGGGAATTTGCTGTGACAAATGGATAAAAAAAATTTAAAAAAAAGAGAGAGAGAAATGACATTTTCGTTTGGCATCTGCTGTGCTGTTTAGGGTTTTAATTAGCCGTGTTTTTTTTTTCTGGGGTTTTTTTTTTTTTTTTTTTTTTAAGTAAGCTGAGAAATTCTGCCTTGTGATGATTTGTTAAAAGAAAATGTCTGTCTAGCAAGTTTCCCATCAGCCAAAGAAATCCAGCTGCTGTCTGAGTGCAAAGTTGTTACTCAAACACCAAGAGAATCCAACTATCACAACTGGTGTGTGTGAGACGAAAGCCAGACATGAGTGATAAGTGATGTTACAGATTTGGTCTGTGTTGTGAGCACAGAGAGAGAGAGAGCTCACTGACACGGTTTGTGTAGATTTGTAGCTCAGTGCTGTGTCTTGGTCCGGTTTGGCACGCATCCCAGCAGGTTCACGAACTCTAATCGAGTTGTTTGAGTCCATCCTACAATACGCAAGCTCTCAGCAGACATAACTCTGAATACACGCACACATGTGCGCGCTATCCTTTTGAGGACCTTGTGTCAACATAATTATTAACACAGCTAATTAACACCATCCTACACCTAAATCTAACCCGAACCTTAACTTGGTTGTTGAAACAAAAGCTGCAGTTTTTAATGCGTCTTGTCTCTCTGTAGGTGTCTGCGCAGAGAGTATGAGCAGCTGCAGGAGCAGCAGAGGCAGCGTGGTGCGGAGTGTGTGATGAGCACGGAGGGCGTAGTCCCAGACGAGGCCGACCTGCTGGCCGAGGCCAAGTTCCTGCGGCAGCACAAGGGCCGGCTGGAGGCTCGCATGCAGATCCTGGAGGATCACAACAAACAGCTGGAGTCTCAGCTCTACCGACTACGACAGCTCCTGCACCAGGTAACACACACTTAAACACAGCACGAGTCATCTTGCTCCCTTTTGTGAGTGAGTCATGTGACATGTCTGCATGATTTTGTTGTTACACTGATTTTGGACATAGAGGACATTTTTATGGCTTAATTGATGACATCCGTGACATCAGATGAATCAATCAGTTGTCAAAATTAAATAATGTGTAATGTACCAAGAGTGTCTAGAGTGCCTAATAACTGTTACTATGTCTACAGGTTCACTGTGTTCTCCGTTATTTGGATAGTTTTTGCCTGAGCAGCTCTGAATGACTTTTTGTAAAGTTCTGATTAGAGTTAGATCTATTCATCTAGCTCACTTTATAATCGATAGCAAAATGACTGATCTAAACATACCTGCGTCTCCTGGCTGGCTCGCCCAGTAACAATAGTAAATTATTACTTGAGTGAAGAGAAGAGTCAGGAGACAGGGCAATACAGTTGGCACAGTGTTGAGTAGATCTAGATATTCTCAACCCAGTTAACTTTATTGTACATAGAGATAGGTCTTTTAACTATAACATACCCCTGTCTCCTGGCTGGCTCGCCATCAACTGTTAGAAAGTATTTCTTGGGTGCAGAGAAGAGTCATACTTTGTATGCATAAAATTGGCTTAGATTTGAATAAACCTAGATCTGGATCTACTCACCCTAGATAATTTTACAGTAGACAGTGATAGGACTGGCAGCTAAATTTCCAGCTGGCTCACCTGTTAAATGTAGTAATTTATTTCTTGGATGCAAAGAAGAGTCAGGGGACACAGGAATAAAGTTGACACAGAGGTGAGTAGATGTAGAGCTCCTCATCCTAGCTAGCTAACCTTACAGTAGATTATGGATATGACTGGTATTTGATCATACCCGAGTCTCCTGGCTGGCTCGCCAGCCATTTATTACATTAAATGTAATCTTTTCTTTCTCTGACATGTTAGTAGTGGCCAGGTCGTGAAAAGCACTTAAGGAGCCAAACAAGGCACATCTCATGGGGCTTTCTGCTCAAGGACAGCATGTTTATTCCTGCGTGTGTTTTACTTTTTGACTTGAAAAAATCTATTATAAAACACTCCTCCTGTCTGAGAAGCCCAAGTAAATAGCACAGCTGAGTATTTTTGGCCTGCGCTGCTGAACGTTATTCATTAGGGACGTGAAGCTGTCAGAATCTTCATGCTAAATGACAAGGCTGGGTTTGACAGGAACAATGCAAACATAAACACATGAAGCAGCCAACAAAAAGGGTGTGTGTGTGTGCACGTGCATGTTTCCTTAGTCACTTGTTTTGTTTGTGATGCAATTTATTAGTTACAATTAGCCAAACATTTGGATTTGTAACCTTCAGCACTCTCTTCATCTAGCCCGAGCTGGATTCTGCAGTCAACGGCAGTTCCTCTTCGGGTTCTCTGAGTCAGGAGGCAAGAGGCCATGCAGAACTCACAGGTAAATTTTTTAAAAATACACACATATAGGTTCCTCAGAATGCATCTCCCACTCTACACTTGATCTGTTTACTTCTGTTTGGTTGAGTGCAAGATTTCTTTCTTCTTCTTCTTCTTCCCATCAACATGGTGCTGCTCCTGCTTTACTTCCAACATGTGATGGTTTTAAGAAAAAAAGAAAACGTCCCACATTTCCACCGCTTTGAGATCTTAACCATTATGAAATTAGATTTCGTATGGTTTCACTGAATTTAAAAAAAAAAAACTTTTACAATAATTCTCATCCACCTCTGTACACATATTGCTTCCTTCTTATTTTAACAACGATAGGTTGAGTTTCTAATGTTGCCATGGCGATAAAATGGCACCATCCCAAAACCGAACATCACTTTTTCATTCCAGACCAGAACCTTTTGTGCTGGAAATGAGCAACACAGTTCAATAATGTTGGTGTGTGGACCTGACAGCTCTTTCATATAGTGTGTGTGTGTGTTCTCAGATGACTTTCTGGATCATTCTTCCTCCTCTGATATGACTGACCTTATGGAGCAGATTAATAACAGCTTTCCAACCTGTGCTCGTAAGCCCTAACCCCTCTCTCTCTCTCTCTCGCTCTCTCTCTCCCCCCCCTCCTCTGTGTCTGTATGTGTTTCTCTCACTAACTTTCTGCCATTGTAACTAGTTTGCGTCTCACACACTTCCACTTCACCGGCTTTGTGCCTAGAAAGATGCTCCTCCTGAACAGTAAACAGTGTTTGCGTACGAAATTAGCACAGAGTAAATGAAGGTGAAAGTCCAGGGTCGAAAGCCCATCAACGGTTTTAGTTAAAAATCCATTCTAATCTTTTCTGCTGTGTTCATGCATTGACCACCTCAAATGCATCACAACAAGACCTGAGTGGCACAGTTATAAGAAAAAAAAAAAAAAGAAGGAGAAAAAAAAAAAAAAAGGAGCCAGTCGCGCTCCACTGGTCTGTCTGGTTACACTGGGGTAAGGGCTTTTCGAGTTTTCCATTTCTGCTCCTCAGGAGACGCGTCTTTAAACGAGAAGTGGACCAGTTTCTTCAAGCTAGGGCAGTTTGTTTGTTTTAGCAACTTCGCAAACACTAGCAACATCACCGATGTTAGCAACACCCAATACTAGGCACATTGCCAACAATAACATAGTCACTAACACTAGGAATATTGTCCACACACGAGCTGCATTTCTAATATTACAAACATCACTAACGCGACCAATACTAGCAACTTCGCCAATTCCTAGCAACATCACCAGTTCCTAGCAACATCGCCAATACTATCACCAATTCCTAGCAACATCGCCAATATATTCGCCAATTCCTAGAAACATCGCCAATACTATCGCCAATTACTAGCAACATCACCAATTCCTAGCAACATTGACAATACTATCGCCAATACTAGCAACATCGCCAATACTATCGCCAATTCCTAGCAACATCACCAATACTAGAAACATCACCAACGGGAGCTTTCCATTTATACTCCTCAGGAGGCACGTCTTTAAACGAGAAGTGGACCAGTTTCTTCAAGCTAGGGCAGTTTATTTGTTTTAGCAACTTCGCAAACACTAGCAACATCACCGTTATTAGCAACACCCAATACTAGGCACATTGCTAACAATAACATAGTCACTAACACTAGGAACATTGTCCACACACGAGCTGCATTTCTAATATTACAAACATCACTAACGCTGCTAATACTAGCAACATCACCAATTCCTAGCAACATCACCAATTCCTAGCAACATCACCAATTCCAAGCAACATGCAATACTAGAAACTATTAGCCAGTATTAATATCACCAATACTAGCAACACCGCCAACACTAGCACCATCGCTAACACGATCAACACCAACACTATCAGCACCGCCAGCACTATCAACACCAACACCATCAACACTATCATCACCGCTATCACTGTCAACACCATCACCGCCAGCACCATCAACACCGCCATCACTATCAGCACCGCCAGCACTACCAACACCAACACCATCAACACTATCATCACCGCTATCACTGTCAACACCATCACCGCCAGCACCATCAACACCGCCATCACTATCAGCACCGCCAGCACTACCAACACCATCATCACCGCTATCACGGTCAACACCATCATCACCGCTATCACGGTCAACACCAACACCGCCAGCACCATCAACACCAACACCATCATCACCGCTATCGCTGTCTGTCAACACCATCACCGCCAGCACCATCACCACCAGCACTATCAACACCGACACCATCAACACTATCATCACCGCTATCACTGTCAACACCATCACCGCCAGCACCATCAACACCCCCATCACTATCAGCACCGCCAGCACTACCAACACCATCAACACTATCATCGCCGCTATCACTGTCAACACCGACATCACCGCCAGCACCATCATCACAGCCATCACCACCAACACCGCCAGTACCATCAAGACCAACACCGCCAACACTAGATGATCGTTAGATGAGCTTAATTCTGTTTATTTTATAAACCAGTCTTGATATATTATTGAACTTGTTAGAGCTGAAATTGAATTAGAAATGTAATACTTCCTGTAACCAATGTCAAGCTGTTAAAATTCTGCTAACACGTCATTTCAAGGGTACCTACACTGTAAAAATCAGTGCACAATTGCGTCTGTACCTGCAAATGCATTAAACTAATAAAGACTCTGAAAAATATCTGAAAAGTTTTCTGCCAAGTTTTCTAAAAGCTGCCAGAATGCTCTCGTGAAGTTGGCCTTAGAAAGCAGTATGTCTAAAGTTCTCGTATCGTCCAGTTTGCTGTTGAGTGCTTTTTGTTTTCATTAGACTGACAGGAAGGGAGCAATTTCTGCGCGTTTAGAAGTGTTGTCGAACATGCGATCAGTCAGTCCTGCAGCACTCGTCTCCCTCTGGAGTTCATTAACATCACTTCTGTTATAGAACTCCCGTTTCCCCACAAGGCGGCAGACCGACATCCCGGTGAAATGAGAAGTTGTGTCTATCTGGCTGTATTTTATAACTACGCACTTGCCAGTGAAGTGACCTAATTCTGTCTTTTTCTTCTTTCCCTGTCTAAAGCACCGAGCCTGTCCTCAAGATCACAGGTAAGACCTGATTAAATTCTCACAAATACCTTCAAAACATGTTCAGGTCAGTGTCCTGGCTTTGTTTTCAGTCTTCATTCTCGTACATTCACGACTATTACAAAAGGTGCAAACATTCATCGATGCTTGAGAAGGTAACACGATACATTAAGAGCCGGGGGGGGGGGGGGGGGTTGTAAACTTTTGAACAGGATGATCATGTGTAAATTGTTATTATTTTGTCGTCTGGGAAACATGTAAATATCTCGCGTAGCTTCTGAAGGGTGGGACTAAATGATAAATGAATAATGTAATGTATCGTGTTGGGTTCTTGAGCATCAGTGAACATTTGCACCGCTTTGTAATGGTCGTGTAACAAAGAATGTGAAGAAATACGAATGAGCAGATTCAAGAATCGAACAAAAAAGTGGTTTAATTGAACAAAATGGCTTCCACTGTCATTATACAACAGCTAATAAAATAGCACCTGATCCAGCACATGCTATTGTTTTAATATTGTATGAAGTCATCAGATAAGAGGTGTGTGCGCAGGGTTTTCATAATTTTTATTATATATTATATTATTTAATTTTTATATAATTTAGATTATTTCTTTAAAAGAAAAGAAAGTAAAGTAAAGACAATGTACCCACGTTCGTTTCGGCCATTGAGGGAAGTCTCTGATCAAGCTTACATAAAACTACCATGGATCGTCTATAAACGCGAAGAAAGCTTCAGGACGTTCCATAGCTGGAAGCTGTAAATGAGGGCGGCCATCTTGGCGTCCGAGAATCTCTTTTTAAAGGAAATACTTGAGGATTTCCGTTCTCGCTTATCTCTTGGCTTCTCGACTGCATTTGGAGCAAGCAGAAGAGGATTTGCGCTTCTTGTTTTGTGACTACGGTGCAGTTTGTACGCACTTCGCTGATATCTCTAACACGTCTGGAGACGATTAGCGGTGGTGATCAATAAGCTTTCTCCCTGAGCCTGCCTGGATGTGAAATGGATTTTAACCTCGCTTCTCCAGCAAAGGAGCTCCAACAGAGCCCCCTTCCCCCCACATTAGGCTGGATTGGATCGGTACGTCATGGCCTTGGAGATGCTGTGTGTGTTTGGATTTGTGTGTGGGTCCGTGTGTGTGTGATGTTGAATCATTCTTCCAGGATTCGTACAAGGTGCTTGAGTTTGGCTTTTTGAAATTTAAATACTGGAAAACCTTGAAAATAGCATTTTTTTTTTCTAGTGGCACTTAAAAAGTGCTTGAAATAATAAAAGGTCAAAAAATACGAAATCGCAAAAAAAAATAAGCGTTTATGAATACATCCTTTCACTGAAAATATGACACCCCACTGCAAACCCCCCCCCCCCCCTCCCCCGCGACAGAGCCCGCGCTGGTCCACTTCTCAGACCCCTTTAACGACTTTTTTTTTACTTTCAAAAAAGCAGCTAGCGACAAATCTGTCGACATTTTGAGCAAACCTTGCCAACTTCCCTTAGAAAGAGTGGTCAGTACTGCCCACTGCAGGTACTCTCTCTCTCTCTCTCTCATGCTCTCTCTCTCTTTCTCTCTCTTTGTCTCTGTCTCTCTTCTTGTCTGTCTTATTCTCACTTCTCTCTCTCTCTCTCTCTCTCTCTCTCTTGCTCTCTCTCTCTTTCTCTCTCTCTCTTGCTCTCTCTCTCTCCTTGTCTCTTATTCTCACTTCTGTCTCTCTCTCTCTCCCTGTCTCTCATTCTCACTTCTCTCTCACTCTCTCTCTGTCTCTATCTCTCATTCTCACTTCTCTCTCTGTGTCTCCCTATCTGTCTCATTCTCACCTATCTCTCGCTCTCCCTGTCTCTCACTTCTCTCTCTCTTTCTCTCTTTCTCTCTCTCTGTCTCCCTGTCTCTCATTCTAACTTCTCTCTCTGTCTCTGCCTCACTCGTCTTTTTTTCTCTCTCTGTCTCTCTTGCTGTCTCTCTCTTTCTTTGTATCTTTCTTTTAATTGTCTCTCTCTGTCTCTTACACACTCACTCTCGCGCGCGCTCTCTCTCCCCCCCCCACACAGTCAGTAATGGTTAATTGTACAACGACGGAGGGCGCTCAGTCCCACAGTCTCTCACCGCTGAGCAGATATTTAATTAAACCTGTCTGCTCGAGTCAGTGTGATCCTTCAGAACTGTCCTGAGTGTGTGAGAGTATTCAAATGGGCGTCTGTGCTTTTTTTCACCCTCTTTTTTCGCTCATGCCCTGGTTTATCTTCCTTCCATTAAACAATCATTCATTAAAGCTTTTAAAGTGCCGCTTTCATCACGGCAGTGTGTAAAGGAGAAAACAAAGACATACGCCGCCAGTTAAAGCACCGCTTTCCCCAGAACTCTGTGTAAAAGAGTGTGTGAAGCAGACTTCTCCTTTATCACCTGCACTGGATTGCATTTTAAAGACTAATTAGTTTCCAGTTTAGTGCTGTGGGAAATTTTCAAGGAGCAGCAGAGTGGTGGTGGAAGGCTACATAAAAATAAATAACAATAATTAAATAAATAAATCAAGTAATAAAGTAAATAAATGAACAAACTAACAGGAAAAAAAGAGAAAATTTCCTCCATTTTTTTAAATGGTAAAAATGGTAATTTAATTAGCATGGCATTCCAACTTTGACCACAAGGGGTTGCTCATCTGCATTCTGTCTGTTTTCATTCCCAACCTTTCCATGCTACATGTGGCTAGTAATCCACGAGGAAGAAAAGAAAATCTTCCGTCTCATGCTAGCAGTCGGTGTAACATGCTAATTGTGATCAAATTTTAAAACTTCTGGCAAGTTTGTTCACAGGACGTATCAACACCGCTTCGTACGAATGTCCAGAAATAACAACTATCAAGAAATGATAGAGGTGTAAACATCAGCTGTTTTAAGAAATTCCCCAAACGCTGCTATCACATTTCTTGAATTTGGGCCACAAAATTCTCATGTTTTACTAAGGCTACGTCCACATTCATCCGTTTACTACATTTGAAAACGCGTGTTTTTCTCGACGTTTTGGCCTTCTGCCCAAAACGTTTATTCGAAAACTGAGATAATCAAAAACGATGACTGTATTTTTTCTTTTGTCATGTGATGCAGTCACGTGACGCAGTCATGTGACCAATTCAACTCAAAACAAACAAGATGGTGGCCGATGTTTGATTACAGTTGTTGTACCAGCGTCGTTGATGTAGTTAAAGATTGCCTTTTTAAATAAACACCCGATAGAAATGACACAGACCAGAGCTGCTTACGTTTTTACGCATGCATGCACAGTATAGCGATGTGCGCGTTTTCTGACGTTTTAGTGTGGACGAGGAATTTTTGGGAAACCTTTGAAGACGCCAGTGCAGACCGAGAGCGTTTGAAAAAAGAAATGCGGTTTTCGGATTAATGTGGACGTAGCCATAATTGTCACTTCTGTTATCATTCTAAAACCCAGAAGTTTTATTAGCTGATTGTGTGTGTGTGTGTGTGTGTGTGTGTGTGTGTGTGTTTAGGCGATGTGAGGGCTGCTAATGACGTCGAAGTAAGAAGCGTCGATGACGCTGTGCGTGATGTGGCGAAGTCCCCGCTCTCCCAGATGAAGAAGGCCAACCCGGAGTTCCTCGCATCGTCCTCGATCCAGCTACAATTCCACCACCGAATTCCCGACCACCACGTCCATCAACCCGTCTGTCTGTACTATGCAATTGTAAATTCTGTGAACATGTAGATCGAACCTGATTTGGGTTTTTGCTTGGGATTTGTACGAACAACACGATGATATTTCGGCTAACGGGGGCTTCGTAACGTATAACCTGTTCAGCTTTTATTTCTATTTTTGTGCACGCGCTCCGGGAACCTCCGTTTACCTCCTTCACGTTTCTCAGATATTTAAAAAAACAAATGTCGTACCTGGGAATGAAGACCACTCGTGTTTTTGCCCCTTAATGAATCACCTCATACTGATAAATGCATGTTTCTTCCCAGAATGCATCCCTCTGCTGTGTTTCTCGTGTTTACAGCGTAATCCGTGCCGTCCCGCGAACTGGTTGGCTGTTCTTGGAAAAAAAAAATCATTCCGATAACGGTACGTGCTGAAGTGCTCCGTTGCTCTTCCGACGCCACAGCAATTTGCCAACGTTAACCTTTTTTAAAAAAAAAAATAATAATAATTTTATTAAAGAGTGACACCTCGTACTTTTTATCCGCTTATAATTACATTTACTGTTGTGGAAAACAAGTTCCTGTTCGAAACCATACCCCGCCCCCCTTGTGTAAATACTGTACATGTTCAGGAATGCCGAGATGTTTTAGCCCTGTGTGCCTATACAGCATCCATTCCAAGGAGAGGATTTACGAGATGGAAATATAGAGAGCTCTAAATTCAGATTCGACAAATTTTATTATTATTTTTTTCCTCTTTGAGTCGAATAGTTTTCTAAAGTCAAATCAAATCAGAAGAAAGCCATGATTGCCTTGCTACCTCAGACTCAACATTTGCGAGATTTGTGCTTTTTTTTTTGTCATTATTTTTCTTTCGCAAAACCACAAACAGAAACCTAAAGCCACAAATGCCATATTTTAAATCACGTTCCTTGAGACCACTTATTTAATAAGATCAGGGATGAAGATCAAGATTGAGAGATAAGGCTGAAAATGAAAAGTCAATGATTTAAAAAAAAAAAAAAAAAAGTAAAACATAAAATTCTGTGGTTGGTCTGTGAATTTTTTCATAGCTTTTTAATTTTTTTCTACATGGTGTAGTTTGTGCTTTTCCCAGTGAAGCATTAACACTACTATAACCAGTCCGATGTGTCCCAGACTGCGGGGTTTGGACGCGCCAGATATCTCCAAGTGCTGATCTGAGACCAGGTTTTGTCTCCTCCGTCGATAAAAGGACTGATCTCAGGTCAGCGTCTCGTAAGTCCAGGTCCCGATGTTAATTTTTTTTTGTGCTGTTTCACGTCCACCGAGCTGTGGTGTTCTTATCTGAGGTAGACTGTGTAGGCTGACCACACTACATGTAATATGGTTTTATTCCAAATAAAATTTTATAACAAGCATTTTTGTTGTGTTCGTTTGAGATGTTAGTCGTTCGTGTGCCTTAAAGCCAAGTGCATGCTGTCTGGATCGAGCTTTATGAATAAAAGATGTAATCATTTGTCAAATGCAATAATGACTTTCAACTCATTAGTATTCTCAAGGGACAAAAGAAGTGCATTAAGTCAGATCTAATTCTTGAGATGATTGCGCTGTTCATTAACGAGCCATGTTTACTCTTGTTGATGTATTGCTATAATATGTTGCACCGCTTTTTTAATAGTCAAGTGTTCAGATGAAAACGGATGTAATGGCATTCAGCTCTTCCACAGTCAGCAAAATGAAAAATCAGCAAGTTATGAGAAGGTATGTCTTGGGCTTTTTTGTTTTGTTGGATGATATATATATATATATATATATATATATATATATATATATATATATATATATATATATATATATATATATATATAAAACTAATTGGAAGAATCTACTGTTATTGTAGCTTTTGACTTGTAGGTGGCACTGTCATGAGATTTTGTTGCATAGTCTCAGGTCATGGTCTTGAAGATGCCTACCAAGTTTGAGATACAGCCTCACTTCCTGTTTGGCGACTTAACTGTCAGATTCATTGGCCCATTACAGGCAAACCGTTTGGACTATTAAAAATTATTTCGATATGTTTTGTGAGGCTTACTCTGAAGATGACGTCTGTCAAATTTGGCAATGATTAGACAAAATGTATAGGAGGAGTAGCAAAAAAACACCACCACATTTTTAAAAAAATCCATGATGGCTGAAAATTGACGTCATAGGATGCGTTTAACTCATCTCGACCCAGGGAATCTAGTCTTTTCAATTTTGGACACACAGTTCAGAAGATAGGACCATAAAAGTACTTTCAAATTAGGCCAAAATCTGACCCTGTGGTGGCACTAGAGCATTGGCAGAACTTGGTCCAAATTTGGTCAGAATGTTCCTTAGACCCTCCCCAATCAGTGTGCCAAATTTCACAACTTTTTACCCTACGGTTCTATGGGCTGCCATAGACACCCTAGCCAGAAAAAGAAGAAGAAAAGGAAAACAGAATAACAATGTGCTGCCTTTTGCGCCTTCAATAGAGAAGCTTGCATAAGAGTGCCCACTAGTGGTGGGTGATATGTGAGGACTTAAATAATTCTCCAGGAAAATCAACAGTTGGTTGAGATGAAAGAGTTAATGTTAAAATAGTTGTAAAATTGTTTTATTTCCCGCTATGTTACAGCAACTTGTCAACAATTAAGCATATTTGTTATTAATTCATGAAGGCAATGTACTTGTTTATTTACAGTTACATTTAATAGTCGTGGAATCTCTCTGAAACAAGTTCATTCTTATCACTTATATTGTAGCAGCTATAAACAGTCGTTCCCTCAGAAAGTGTAAACTCCTCTGTCCTGAAGATGTGTTGACTGTTACATATCGCTGACACTGGAGACTCCTTCCACAAACTTCATAAACGTTACTGTATGAACAATTACGCACTTTCTAAAATCCTTAGCCTTAGATTATGTGGAGCGGATGTGGAGCCGTCCAATTCCATGTGAGCAAGTTGTTGCTATAGAAACGATAATGTATTGGAAAGAGCACACTGATATAAGCTTGTGATTTGCCTTACAGATGAAACTGTAAAACTGTCTGAGCTGCAGTTCCAGAAAACTAATCAACATTAGTTGAACATATAAAACTAACTCTGACCAAACAGATTTGAGAATTCATCAGCGCTGTACTATTTAATAAATAAATAAATAAATGTACGCTTTCCCCAGGCTTTGAATTCAAACCCCATCCGAGTGTCTTTGTTAATTAAAAATAGTGTTGCATAATATAAGACCTTGTTAGTGATAAATTAATTAATTAATTAGCTTGCTAATAAACTAGTGCATCTCTTTAAACTTTGATGTTATGAAGCTGCTGTACTTCTCGCTCTTTAATTTCAGCCATGCGGTAGAATTCCGCCTGGCTTCGACACACTTGGCAGCGTTCCTTTCCTGCGTACTGCAGCAGTACCACAGGGTCGGGCTTCGAATTTAATAATGCATGTACGTGATCCTGTTTTAAAATCGGAGGCGCTGGGTTCAATACAAACTCTCAAATGGGAATGGGGGCACAATTAGTTCTTTACCCCGTCTGCTCTATCCACACCAACCGAACGCAGCGTCTCCCAAATAAAAAAA
Source organism: Ictalurus furcatus (assembly GCF_023375685.1). Classification (NCBI taxonomy): domain Eukaryota; kingdom Metazoa; phylum Chordata; class Actinopteri; order Siluriformes; family Ictaluridae; genus Ictalurus; species Ictalurus furcatus. The sequence goes on from NC_071269.1 coordinate 6,578,332, forward strand.
AAAATCAGAAGTGAAAGATCACAACTGTTCCTGTCAGGTCCTGAGCACAGCTCTTTGGAAGCTCAGTGGAACTTCACCTCATGTCCACTTGAGTTTTTGTTGTATTGTGCCACTTTTAGGCTAAAGTTATTACCACCTCGTTAACTTTGAAGGAGGAAACGGAAGACTTTAAGTTCAGCCTTCTCCTGTTCTTGCACTGTACCTCTTCTCGGTGAGTGTCAACATGCTCAAAGCACACGACACACCGCTAGTCATTGATGTTGCTCCAGTCAGTTTTTGTCCCCCCCCCCCCAAACTGTTGTTGCTCGTGGGTGTGGCCTGTTCCAATAAGAACTGGTCATAGCCTGGAGAATATTCCAGAAACCCATTTCCGTGCCATCTGGTCACGCCGAGCCACGTGGTCTTTATGGAAAACAATCACGCCCTCACAATCCAGTATCTCCACCACTCTGTGTACTTGGTGTCCAACCTTCTACCTTCAGGCCTCATTTTGGATTCATTTTAGTAATTAAAAAAATTAATTAATCAAAAGTTTCATTCATTATATAAAATTAGATTAATTGAATTTTAAACTTCCTGCCAATAGTAAATGTAATACATCATGATTTTAATTATCGTATGTTGTGTTGAAAATGGTCAAACCTTGGTTAAACATCCTGATAGAATATATTGGCTATCAGTGGAAAATTATCCGCTTCAATCAAAAATTAAACAAGCTGTTTCTGAATATCCCTACTACCCTACTATACAGTAGGCGAAAAGCAGTATGCCGAAGGAGTAGTATGTCCGAATAATACCCAGATGACCACCTGCTTCCGCTTGGATTCTGCAGCATGGAACCAGCGGATACCGCGATGTGCCATAAGGTGAAAGAGCCGTCGGAATCAAAAATGGCAGAAGGCAGCGGGTCAGCTCTTTTTAAGTGCAAGTGCTAGGTATTAAGTATAGTTCCTTGTGGTTAAACCTTACTTGTTTGCCATATACAGTATTTGATTTTAGATGCAGAGTCTTCAAACTATCTTTAAAAAAAAAAAAAAAAAAAACGCACTGGATTAACTATTAAAAAAAAACGAAACAAAAAAGGTCATAGCCAAATTGTATACAGTCTACTGAATAATTTATACACCTATGTTACTTCAGCTTCAGAAAAACCAAGCAAAGTTATTTTTTTTAACCTCCATTACCAAACACCAATCAGTGTTGTAAAGGAACTAAACCCAGGTACTGCATTGTCTGATTTATTGGTTGATTTGCTGCAGAACTGCAGCTCTGTTCTGTGAACCTTGATAGAAAATGAATACCTTCAAAAGCTAACTATTTAAAAATAATAATAAAAAACTAATTAAATAACGCATTAATCAGTGTGAAAACTGGTTGTTTGCTTTACATGCGAGGATTTGGACAAGCTTTGTTGGCAGATTAGCAAAGCAAGCTAACTCTAGCTACGTACATGCAACCAGAGGCTCTCTGCTACACACTTACTGATAAGCGTAAGATGATAGTTCCTGCAAAAAGCTATACTCCTAAAGTTGTAATAAATAAATAAATAAAATAAAAACATCGAACCACAGACGCCGTACGATTGGTCCGAGGAATCGTTCAGTGTCCTGTACCTAATTTTGTCTGATCTATTGACCCTTTGGTTATCAAAGCAGCTTTGTTTGTTCTCTTTCTCGGAGCACACTTCTGTGCAGTGCAGCTGTGAAGCGCCATAAACTTTTGGACTGGGTTTCCGTGAACCTGGAATGGGATGAGTGGGGAATTTGAGTACACTCTCTTTTCTTTCTCCAAACCCTCCTCCCTTCTTCTTTGATGTTTCAGTGCCACAGGAACAAGAGCTTCTGGAAGGAGCAGATGCAGAAGTAAAAATGGGACAGAGACATGAAATAAACATGTGGCTGTAGGGTTTCAGTCAAAGAGGAGATGAGAAGGGGGAAAAACAGACTCGAGTCGTCGAAAGCTCGCGTGATACGTTGAGCAGAAAGAAATCCACAGCGTCTCTAAGGGTTTTTACTCGGTCACATACACATCACACGTCTCGGAGTAATCTAATTCAGGATCGACTTTTGCCTTTTGTGTTGCAGACATCCTGTCAGAGGAAAAAAAAAAATTATGACTCTTTAATATCACCCTCTCAATTATGCGGCTTTATTGATCTGAATTTTTTTTCCTCTCATTTAAAATGCAGTTAGGGGAATACCTAAGTTGTGTGAGGTGTGGCACACTTACTATTATTATTACCTAATCCCCAAACTTACAGTTTACACCACAGTGCTGTAATATTCTCAATTCTGATCTGTCAGAAGGTTTTGATTCATTTTCTAGCTCCAGATTTTCAGGTCCAAGATAAAAATCACAGGTTTATATTAATGCATGTATGTATATATTAATGCATGTATGTATATAAACTGTATGTATATAAAATGCATGTATGTATATAAAACTTATTTTTGGATGGAGTGTCTCTAGTGTCTAAGTTTTAGTTCTGATATTTAGCTTGTTTTGGGTTTTTTTTTTCTTCCTCACACACATTTAGAGTTTACATCCAAATACATACTCTCTTTATGACAAACACTATACTAATGCTGGGTAGGGAGTCCCTTTGCTCTCAAAACAGCCTCAATTCTTCACGGCGTGGATTCCAGATGATGTTGGAAACATTCCTTTGAGATTCTGGTCCGTGCTGAGATGATTCCATCATGCGATTCTTTGCAGATTCTTCAGGTGCACTTTCATTCTGCGAACTTCCCGTTCTACCACATCCCACATCCCAAAGGTGTTCTATTGTATTCAGATCCAGTAATCCCAGGCCACTGAAGAACACTGAGCTCACTGTCATGTTCATGCAACCAGTTTGAGATGACTTTTTGATTTGGAACATGGTGTGTTATCATGTAGAAAGTAGCCATTAGAAGATGGTAAATTGTGGCCATGAATTGATGCACATGGTCAGCATTGATACTCAAATACTGTAGGTTGTGGCATTCAAGCCATGGTTGATTGGTATTAACAGGCCCAAAGTGTGCCAAGAAAGCATTCCCCACACCATGACACCACTTCCACCTCTACCAGCCTGGACTGTTGACACAATGCAGACTGGGTCCACGAATTCATGCTGTTGGTGCCTATTTCTCACTCTACCATCTGTGTGCCTCATGAGAAATTGAGCTTAATCAAGACCAGGCTACTTTTTTCCAGTCCTCAACTGTCCAGTTTGGGCGACCCTGTTCCAACTGCAGCCTCAGCTCTCTGTTCCTGGTTGACACACAAGGGGAACCCGATGTGGTCTTCTGCTTTTGTAACCCATCCACCTCAAGGTTCTCAAGGTGTTGTGTGTTCTGAGATGCTTTTTCTGCTCACCACAATTGTGCAGAGTGCTTATCTGAGTTACAGTAGCTTTTCTGTCAGCTTGAACCGGTCTGGCAATTCTCCGTTGACCTCGTCGTCGTCAGCAACGCGTTTCCGTCCACAGAACTGCCGCTCGCTGGATGTTTTTTTCTTTTTTCTTTGTTGCACCATTCTGTGTAAACTCTAGAGACTGTTGTGTGTGACAATCCCAGGAGAGAAACCAACAAGTCTGGCACCACCAGTCCTACCACGGTCAAATTCACATTCTGATGGTTGATGTGAACGTTACCCGAAGCTGCTTGTCCATATCTGCACGATTTTATGCATCGCACTGCTGCCACACAATTGGCTGATTAGATCATTGACTGAAGATTAGGAACAGCTGTACACAGACAAAGTGCTCTCTGAGTATATATCTGTAGCATGATTTTATATATATATATATATATATATATATAATTACACACACAGAGATACAGCTGCGCCCCATTCTCCGAGTTGTTAGTGGAGATAAAGGGACTTTGAGTGTCTCTGCATTTATTCCCTAAGCATTTTTCTTTCGTTTGAAAGTTCATTGATTATCCATAACTGCTCATGGCGTGAAGAATTCATCTCATTACAGTTACAGAGAGCCGGGAGTGCAGAGGAACCCACTTTACACCAACACAGAAACCGTGCTCATAGTCCACATAAAAATTGCACTTCCAAACTATATTTTATACTTTGTCTTCATTGGACATGAAACTTTTCCCCCAAACTCCATTATGCAATAACACTTGTAATTATATTACTGGGGTGTGTGTGTGTGTGTGTGTGTGTGTGTGTGTGTGGTGTCTCTGTCTGCTCAGGTAACTGCGGTACGGAAAAGTGAATTACGTCTAGCTTTTTAGAATAGGTTTTATCGCCTGTTTTACGATATTTAGAATGAGTATCATAAAGAGTCTGGTTTTAATTATGAAATCTGTCTAATCCTTGTAAGTATTTCGTGCTCAGTCATAGTCACCGTCTCGCGGACTTTAAGGCGAATCCGTGCTAATGTTCTGTTCTTTACTGCACACCCGGGAGGCTTTTAGCTGCTATTTGTTTTGGAGTGACTCAGCGCTGTAGTGGGCAGTGAAGGAAGAAGGAGTGATAATGTGTGCCAAGGTTAAAGGAGTACTTCTAAAAGTGCTTCACTCACACACACACACACACACACTACTGAATCACACCACGTGTGTCTATAGTAGAAGTAGGAGAGTTTGGAGAATGCAAGCCATCCAGGGTTTTTAATCCGCTTTTGTGGAGCATCTGCTGTAAAAGTCCTTGTGAATGAGCTGTTACTATAGAAACGATAGCGTATATAAGAACAAGCACATTCATCTCAAGCTGTGGTTTGTTTTGTAGACAGAACTACTATCCGAACTGCTCTTACAAAACATGAATCAGCATCTTCTGACCTATTATTTAGAAATGCTGAATAAAGTTAAGGCTATTTCGCAAGGCTAGTAGCTTATAAAATTGCACGTTTGTTTGTTTCACGAACAAGTTCTTCACACGTTCTTCACAAGTTCTTCACACGTTCTTCACACGTCTGTATTGCCTGACATGGACGAGTCGGAATGTTTGTGTACGTGTGTAGAAGAGACTCAGAAAGATCCCATGTGTTTGAGTGAGAGCTCAGCTTTGAAGTCAGTGGAGACACCTCCGGAGACAAATTACTCCTGACATTCACAGAACTATTAAGCTCTGCATCTACTGACTGTTAACGCAGCAGTGCAAAAAATAAACCTGTCAGACGCAGGAGAGGGTAATGAGGAGGAACCGCTGCATTGTGGGAATGCTCGAGACGAGAGATAAACAAATGCCGAGAGACATTTTTGTAGCAGTGGAATCTCTCAGCGTTTCCGCTAGATGCTCGTGGAGCTAATACGACGTGAAACCGAGTAGATATCCGTATCTCATAGCGCTAATGTAGAAAACTAGTCGACAAATCACATCTGGCACGGAGAAATCACATCTGTTTCATGTGCGAGTCGTATGTGAGCTATAACAGCACATGTCGTGCATATGAGAAAGTAATAAGTGAAAAAAAAAAATCATATGTGGAAATAAACTAATCATATAAAAAAAATCATGTTAAGATATGAATCATGTAAATAAATAAATAAATAAACAGATAATGGTTTTTTTTTAAATGAAGTAAAATAAGGGAAGTAAATAAGTTATAAAACTCACGTGAAATTAATTGTATGGGAAAAAAAAAGTTAAAATAAATGTATTCTGAATCACAGGTGAAGAGATAGACAGACAAAGTACATAGCTGTAGAGATAGATAAACAGTTAGACAGACAGACAGAGATAGATAGATAAACAGTCAGATAGACAGACAGACAGACAGATAGATATATAGATAGATAGATAGACAGACAGACAGATAAAGTACATAGCTAGATAGATAAACAGTTAGACAGACATAGATAGATAGATTGATAGACAGACAGACAGATAAAGTACATAGCTGGATGGATAGATAGAGAGATAGATAGACATGTAAAAGTAGGAACAATGAAGTAAGTAATGAATAAGTAGTGATCATAATTTTAAAAAGAATTGTGTAAACATTGATGTTAAAAGAAATGAATCATGTATAAAAATCACATGAAAATAATTGAGGAATATTTATTTAGTGCTGAGCAAAACCAAAATTGTACACCCAACCAAACTCTGGCCCTTTCTGGAGTAGAGGAAGAGAAGAGGAAGAGGAGGAATAGACCGGAGAGACCGGAGAGACTTCTCTGCTGAACTGAAAGGAAAAGACTAACACAATTAGGGGGAAAAAGTTTTCCTCTAAATAATTAATGCTTCTTCGGAGGCATTATAATATACCGCTTTGTATATAATGAAGTTAAATAAACCACTGGAGCATTCATTTTAATAAGGCGGTTGATTAAATTCAGTTTTGCCGAGCTAATTTATAAGGCTTAAGTGTTTTCTCTCTGTGTCTCGCCAAATCCGCTCGAGCGTTCTTTCTCTCGTTAATCATTGCGTTCCTCACCATAACGAAAATAAGACGGTGCCTGATGTGAATCGTGATCAGAGCTGATCTGATTGTCATCCACAATTCCATAACCTCAGACGGGACTTGAGCTCATCCCTCAATCTCTCGGAAATGAGCCTATTAATCTCCCGGAAGACGTCAAACTCTCCTCTGGTGTCTTTTCACAGAGGTTAAGATGTGTTCGAGGGAAAAGTAATAGAACAAATTTACATACAAGACTGGACAAAACTTACTTATAAGATATATATATATATATATATATATATATATATATATATATATATATATATATATATATATATATATATATTTCACAGTATTGATGCTGTGATGACCATTAAAAAAAAAAAATCAGGAGACAAAAAAGCTGGCAAAAATATAGCCAGCTGTTTCTTAAAAAAACCAAAAAACTAAAACAGTTGGATGTTTAAAAAGTGTACAAGACAAAATAAAATACAAACTACAAAAATATTTCAAGATCTTGCCAATGACAGACAAAATATGCGTCAAAAGGGACACAATGACAGCCAGCTTCAAAACCCAGCTTGATAAAAGAGCACAAACATTTTCAAAAACCATAACATAAGTGGCACGCACAGACAAAACATCAGTCCATGGTGACTGAAGTTGATAGAGTTGTTGTGTGGGTCATATCCATGATCCGTATCCATGTTGGCTAGACCAGTGGTTCCCAAACTTTTCTAGGGCAAGGCCCCCCAAATGGCATTATGATTTGACCGAGACCCCCCTTTTACAAGATGTCTTTAAAACACATTAAAAATACAGACTTCTGAATATATCCCCCCCTTTTTTTTATTAATAATTACATCTTACATCTATATATATATATATATATAGATAGATAGATAGATAGATATATTTAAATGATGTGTTTATTTATTTTTCACACCAAATTGTTGAGGCCCCCCGGGCGCCCCCTGGCGGCCCCCACTTTGAAAACCACTGGGCTAGACGACTGGGTCAGAGCACCTCCAAAACGGCAGGTCTAAATGAGTTATTAATCAAATCTTTAATTAGTTTGAATTTTATTTTATCCATATACGTTTTTCATTATCTCTGTCTCTTCTGCGCTGAGGTTATTTTGTCTTCTGTGCTACTTTCTTTTTTGCATTAACCCAGTTCATGAATCGACAAATACTTGCTTTTTCTTCGGAAAAGTCGGAAAGAGGGTTCCTGTTATCTAACGCTCTTATTTCTGCTGTCTGAGACACAAAAATGACTAGTTCTAAGTTCAAATGCACAAGGCGTTATATTTAAACATTTAAAACTTGAACAGTGAGATGTGAAAACTTGTTTTGAGACAGTAATAAAGACAGATCTGCTTCTTCAGTCACATATGATTGGATTTTGTTCTGTATCCACAGAAAAACCTCATTTAAAAGTCAACTGATTTAGTAACTAATTTAAAATGCAAGGCTTTTTCTTTGCACAAGTGTCAGTCAGTCTGGCTCACTGCCTAAGCTATGGCTGATTCCCCCCCCCAATTCTGGCTGTCATTTGAAGATGTTGCAGCAGATTTTCCATGGTGTAATGGTCTGGATAATGACCTGGCCTTTGGTTGACTTTTTTAATATTCCGGTGAGACTTCTGCCCTGTGCTTGAATGTGCTGTGCTCCTGAAGAAAAATCTTCACCTCAGGCTTTATTTCCTTCACCACAATGAATGATCGTCACTATCTGTTGAAATTCTGATCTGGCTGTAAGATGTTTTTTTTTTTTTTTCTTGTCATCTTCACATGAGCTTCACATGGGGAAAGAACTTCAATTTTAATTTGGAGAGTGCTGCTTTTAATGTTTGGCTTCCTGTTGTGGAAACTTTCCCAGACAAGCATTTAATTTTTGTTTAGTGCAGAAATAGTTCATTATCTCCAAATGCAAAGTGGCCTCTGACATGCAAATTCATAACATGTACCTAAATTCATGGATTGGGTTGGGGTATAGGACTGATAATCAGTCCCTTCAGGATTTTGCAAAATCCAGGAAAGGATTTCGCAGGATCTTGTCATTTTTCAAAATTACCGCAAATTTTCCACAGGTTTGGGCCAAGACGTCATGTGACGTCATCACATTCAGCCAAAGCCCTCTACGATTCACATGTGTCAAACATGAGTATAGCTAAAAGGTTTTGTTTACCAATGAACATCACTGGAAAAGGCAATTTCGCCAATTCAAGTAATTTTCTTTTCGTTCCGCAAAAAACCACAAAGCTCTGCAGGTTGCATCGCAAATTTCTAACAAAGCCGTAGCAAAATCAATCTTTTTTTTTGCTGCAGCATTCACAAAAAATAAAAATAAAAAATCCATCATTACTTTAGAATTTTTTGAGATCTGGTGTCTGGTTCCTCTTTTTTCTTTCTTTAAAACTAGGCCACAGCTGATCGTTTTGTCAATTCAGCAAACGGTGTAGCTGGGAAAGAAACCATCAAAATTCACTCACATTCGTGGTGGCTCAGTGGTTAAAGGCTCTGGATTACTGGTCAGAAGGTCAGGAGTTCAAGCCCCAACACTGCGAAGCTGCTGCTTCTGGGCCCTTGGGCAAGGCCCTTAACCCCCTCAATTGCTCAGTATTATAAATGAGACAAATGTAAGTCGCTCTGGATAAGGGCATCTGCCAAGTGCTGTAAAACAAACAAATAAATAAATAAACATTTACTGAAACAACATAATACTGAAACAAGACCTTGTGGTCAAAATGATTTTGAGATTGAAAGTAACGAATAACACACTTTGTGGTATTCTGTTACAGAAAGTAATCAACAACCCCAACCAGAGTGACATTAGCTAATCACAGGTGTCTGTTAGTGTCTGTCATGTATGCAGAAGAGGGTAAATAGCGCTTTAATCTGAGTGTGTTACACTTCCTGGTGAGTATATATACTCTTTACACTCAAATTCAAAAGTAGGACTGGTTAAAAGTTTCAAATCGGAACTATAAAGGGAGTTTCTCTGACTTTTACAAACATCTACAGGCGAACAAACTAATATAATGTTACAACATTCTTCTTGTCATCCAGAGTAATTCCAGAAATATGCAAAAATCTATTTTTTTATTGAATTCATTATTAAAATCTGTGGTATTATTGATGATGATGATATCTTGTTATATGTACAGTAACTCACAAAAGTGAGTGCACCCCTCACATTTTTGTAAATATTTGATTATATCTTTTCATGTGACAACACTGAAGCAATGACACTTTGCTACAATGTACAGTAGTGAGTGTACAGCTTGTGTAACAGTGTAAATTTGCTGTCCCCTCAAAATAACTCAAACACAGCCATTAATGTCTAAACCGTTGGCAAGAAAAGTGAGTACACCCCTAAGTGAAGATGTCCAAATTGGGCCCAAAGCGTCAATATTTTGTGTGGCCACCATTATTTTCCAGCACTGCCTTAACCATCTTGGGCATGGAGTTCACCAGAGCTTCACCGGTTGCCACTGGAGACCTCTTCCACTCCTACATGACGACATCACGATGCTGGTGGATGTTAGAGACCTTGTGCTCCTCCACCTTCTGTTTGAGGATGCTCCACAGATGCTCAATAGGGTTTAGGTCTGGAGACATGCTTGGCCAGTCCATCACCTTCACCCTCAGCTTCTTTAGCAAGGCAGTGGTCGTCTTGGAGGTGTGTTTGGGGTCGTTTACATGCTGGAATACTGCATACTGATCATGCTCTGCTTCAGTATGTCACAGTACATGTTGGCATTCATGGTTCCCTCAATGAACTGTAGCTCCCCAGTGCCGGCAGCACTCATGCAGCCCCAGACCACGACACTCCCACCACCATGCTTGACTGTAGGCAAGACACACTTGTCTTTGTACTCCTCACCTGGTTGCTGCCACACACGCTTGACACCATCTGAACCAAATAAGTTTATCTCGGTCTCATCAGACCACAGGACATGGTTCCAGTAATCCATGTCCTTAGTCTGCTTGTCTTCAGCAAACTATTTGCGGGCTTTCTTGTGCATCATCTTTAGAAGAGGCTTCCTTCTGGGACAACAGCCATGCAGACCAATTTGATGCAGTGTGCGGCATATGGTCTGAGCACTGACAGGCTGACCCCCCACCCTTCAACCTCTGCAGCAATGCTGGCAGCACTCATACGTCTATTTCCCAAACACAACCTCTGGATATGTGCACTCAACTTCTTTGGTCGACCATGGCGAAAACTGTTCTGAGTGGAACCTGTCCTGTTAAACCGCTGTATGGTCTTGGCCACCGTGCTGCAGCTCAGTGTCAGGGTCTTGGCAATCTTCTTATAGCCTAGGCCATCTTTATGTAGAGAAACAATTCTTTTTTTTCAGATCCTCAGAGAGTTCTTTGGCATTAGGTGCCATGTTGAACTTCCAGTGACCAGTATGAGGGAGTGTGAGAGCGATGACACCAAATTTAACACACCTGCTCCCCATTCACACCTGAGACCTTGTAACACTAACAAGTCACATGACACCGGGGAGGGAAAATGGCTAATTGGGCCCCATTTGGACATTTTCACTTAGGGGTGTACTCACTTTTCTTGCCAGCGGTTTAGATATTAATGGCTGTGTGTTGAGTTATTGTGAGGGGACAGCAAATTTACACTGTTACACACGCTGTACACTCACTACTTTACATTGTAGCAAAGTGTCATTTCTTCAGTGTTGTCACATGAAAAGATATAATCAAATATTTACAAAAATGTGAGGGGTGTACTCACTTTTGTGAGATACTGTATGTCAATGTTAAGCATGATTTCAATGAGTTAATGCTGGCAGATGACGTTTTATCTCCACTGTGTTGCTCTGTGTTGATGCTCAGATGTTTATGCTGCTTGAATATTCTAGTTTCTGCCTTTGGGACAGACTATTTAAAACCAGCCATCTGTTTACGAGAGCTTCATCTCTCTCTCTCGCTCTCTCTCTGTGTACTACTGTATTCCGGAGCTCCGCTTGAAGTTAATGATAGTGCGTCAGCAAAGAAAAGTTCTGACCTTTTTTTCCCCCTCAATACAATGTAGATGAAATGAAGGTTATATAAGAGATTTAGAGCAACCGTCACTGAAGAATCATTGATTTCAGCACAACCGTTTTTCATTTCTAGGTGGCAGGAGGTTGAAACAAAAAAACAAAAAAAAACCTCCAACTGCAATAAACTCTAATGATCCTGAGATTCAGCAGAAACATGATGGAGTGAGAGAAGAAGTTGAAAAAGTTCAAGTGAAGTGGGATGGAGTTTGGAAGCTGACAGAGTAGACACGTTGAAACGTCACGTTCTGTAAAATTCCTTTTTGTGTTGCGTGTATTAATACACGTATATTTTTGCCAGTTTTACGAGTCAAAATGGAAGACATGAAGCATGATGACATCCATCTAAAGATGTTTTATGGTCTAATGAAATAGCCAAATTAATATTAGGTAGCAAACTAACATTAGTGTACTGTAGCCTAGCTAGCTAGAATGTTAGCTAAATAGTTACGATGTACGTATACTGTGTTGAATGTTTAACTGTGAATAGTGTGACTCGTAACACTCCCTGGGAATCGTGGATACCTCACGGCCTCATTGACGTAAAATCTGTATTTTTGAATTTTTACATTTTGAGATTTGTATTTAGTGTTCTGCGTTTTTAAAAATCTCAAAACTGTGACCCGATTTTTCAACCCGTTTGGATGTATTTAAAGTCTGTCAAAAATATACCTTTATTAAATATACGACGGGGAAAAAAAGCATTTTATTTCATTTGACATGTAGATAATTTATACAAAATATACAAAATTCATATTCAGATACACTGGTGAGCTCCCAAGCTCCATAAAATGCATCACCTTGAAGGCAATTTTTCTTTTTTTAAAAAGGGAAAAATCTAAATATCTAGACCTGAATGCCATCCTTTCAAACGATTTTCCCTCAGTCGATGTTTTGATGATGGTGGTAGAAAGCTGTCTAACATCTGTCACTTCAAAAGTGTTCCACTAGTCAGTGCGTGAATATCATTGCATCATTAATCATGATTTACATCGTTTTCATCCTCATCAAGACATTTGTGGGGGCGGAGTCATCCTGAATGAAACCACGCCCATCAGGATAAAAACGTTTCATGGTAGGATAAAGGGGATCAGTCAGAAGAACTTAGGATTCATTTGAAGTGAAGCTTTCCTCTGATGGGACAAGAGATGAAGAGATGTTGAGACAAACCATGCGAGCAAAAATAAATGTTCCCTACGGCATAACAGAGTCACTGATTGTTTTTTTTTTGTCGTTAATTTGTGACCTGTCTGTATCTGCCTTTCTGTGTGCCTGCTCATTCTTTTCAAATACGTGCTAATTAATGTGTGTATGTGTGGTGGTGGTGGTTGTGGGGGGGGGGTGCTTTAGGATGATGCCTTTAATGGATTCTTTCAAAATTTTTATACATGTGCATATTATTGTTCCAACCCATAATTGCATGTCTCTGTCTCCTAGCAACACCCACATCCTCAGTGACCCATGTCTATCAGACCCCAGCTGTAATCACATGGAGACGCGGCCAAACAAACACTTTCATTTCAAATGTCAATATATGTTGTCGTCAGTGGGAAATGATGTTGACTTTCCTACTTTTTGGGGAATTTATCTCAAGTGGAATCAAGTTCTGTGGCATCGTGTGTGGGTGTGGGGTTAAATAGAATAAGGTTTCTTAAAAATAAAGTTAAAATCATAAGTCTGTGTGCGCACTCGTAAAATCCATGCTTTGAAAAGGCGGATCTGATAAGTATGAATGCCTCTATATCTAGTCATGTCTGTGTTTTTTATTGAAATGTCTTCATACCACAGCGCAGTTGAATTTATGAATTTATGATGAATGTTTCTATAGTGTATGTATATATATATATATATATATATGTGTGTGTGTGTGTGTGTGTGTGTGTGTGTGTGTGTATATATATATATATATATATATATATATATATATATATATATATATATATATATATATATATATATATACACACACACACACTATGTTCTATATATATGTTCTTTTGTTGCCAGCGGTTTAGACATTAATGGCTGTGTGTTGAGTTATTTTGAGGGGACAGTGTTACACAAAGCTGTACACTCACTACTTTACATTGTAGCAAAGTGTCATTTCTTCAGTGTTGTCACATGAAAAGATATAATCAAATATTTACAAAAATGTGAGGGGTGTACTCACTTTTGTGAGATACTGTATACTATACTATGTTCTATAGTACTATATATACCATACTATGTTCTACAGTACTATATATACTATACTACGTTCTATAGTACTATATATATATATATATATATATATATATACTATAGTACATTCTATAGTACTATATGCATACTATACTATATTCTATAGTAATACACACACACACACACACACACACACACACACACACACACACACACATATATATATATATATATATATATATATATATATATATATATATATATATATATATATACGCACACTATACTATATTCTGTAGTACTATAATACTTGTTATGGTGACATTTATGGAAGGAGTCTCCAGTGTCAGTGCTTCATGACAGTTAGATGTAAAGCTGTAACTTTAACTTTACTGACCCTGGCAACCTTGGATTGATAGCTGCTATAATGTAGGTGATAAGATCAGAAATGCAAAACAAAAGAACAGGAAATTACACGTGTCATATGGTGCGTCTGCACTCGGCCCACACTTGGTGTTTTGTAGTTTATCATAACCCAACAGCACTGGAAGGCAGGCGGTGAGACGGACGAGCTGCAGTCTTGTGTTTTGAGACTTTTCGTTGAGCCAAAAACTGGAACGGTCTAATTTACTGTCTCGAAATTATTCCAAACAATACATCTGCTGATGCGTTTTTTCCCCCTCTGTCTTGCTTTGCCTTGCCCTCCATGCCCGGCTATAATGAGCGATCGTTTTTTTTTTATTATTCCCCATTCTCTTTGGCTGCTTTTTCATGATGAGAGCCATCATCTCATTTTTCACGCTGCAGTAGCCAAATGTCTCTCCGTCCCCTCATTAGATCCACGCGTCTTTCCCTTTTTCTCTCCACATTCAGGTGTTCAGACAGATAGCGCTTATAATAAGCGTGATTCTTCTCACACCATCTCTCTCTTCTCTGTATCTCTACCATTAAGTTCACGTGGGAAGACGTGGCATTGCTGCAGAGCAGGGCAGACGTGGAAAAAAAGGGTATATTATATACACAACACATGAGATGTTTTTTCTTTCCTTTCATTTTCCTTTCATTCGTCATGGTGCTGACGTGAGTCCGCTGCGAATACGCTATTTAGTGTCAAATTCTTAAAAAAAAAAAAAGCCAGACTGTTTTCTTTGGCTTTCAAATAAAACAAGGTAAAAGAAAAGCTAAACTTTTCCTCCTAACTGCCTATGTCTTGTTTGTTCAAATTCCTTAAAAAGAAAGAAAAATTATGCAATCTGTAATGGTTGCAGCTTTACATTCACATGAAATCCACTGATATCTGCAAATGCTATCCGCCCTCTTCCGCATACGTACACGAGCTCACAGACGCACATGATCGGCTAGTGTCGCTGTGATTGACAGGGGAGATCCGTCCCACCCAGACAGCACGACTAATATTGCTCTCTTGTCTTCCAGCTATGGATGGATGGATGGATGGATGTGGCATTGTTGGGATTCGAACCCGCAATCTCCTCATACGACGAACGCTTTCCTATTGCTTTATTTAATTAAAAGAAAGTTGTGCAGTTGCTAAACCTCTCACACGGATATGACTGTCTCTGTCTCGGAGTCGTTCCGTTAGAGAGATAACGTCCTTCGTTTTAATGATATTACTCGTATTTAATGAGTACATTTACTGTATTATGCTTTAAAGGTTATTTACGTGCTGGAATGTTATAAGGTGTGCAGTAGCCTCGACTCGAGTTGCTTCTCTGTCACAGGTGACCGCTTTAGATCCGAGTGCAGGGAAGAGTTCAGCTGTGCCGTACTCGTACTCGTGCTTGCATTATCGTTCCACTCGAGCGCTCAACCACTCAGAGCTCCAGAGTTCCAGAGAGGACTTTTCTCACACACTCGAAGATGTAGTTAAGGTTTGCTTCCTTGCTTCTCCACTCGCTTTCACACACAGGTGCAGTTTTTCTGTCAGGTTAAGTGGCTGTGTGTGTTTGTGTGTGTGTGTGTGTGTGTGTGTGTGTGTGTGTGGTGGGAGAGTTTGTGATTATCTGTCTCAGAGGTTTGATGGAAAGAAACCAGCAGCCCTCTCTGCTTTCTCACGGATGCGTGCGGCTCGGCTCAGCGCTCTCAGCAGAAAGGTCATGTGTCACAGGAGGGCCTGCGTGTTCAAAAGTTTTTACACTCGTTAATTAGAGAAGTAATAAAAAGAGGAAGGAGCAAGAGTGAATAGAAGATTAAGTAAATCCCTTGTATTACTTCACTATACTTAAAGAATGCATCGTTAAGAAAATAGTGCCGTGATTTCAGATTCTCAACTTTTGGAGTTGAACTGGGATTTTCTCAGTGCTATGCAAATTAGGCATGATGCTTTAAAGCGACGAATCCAAATCCATTTCTTCAGTTCCACACTCACAACTTTAGTTCCTACTGTACGATTAGTGTGCTGTTTGACGCATAACAATGGTTATAACCATTACAGTGAAGCATCAACAGTTCTAAAAACAAGAAATTATTATTGAGTAACTGACATTTCGGACACAAAACGGACGGACAAATGTTCTGTTTATTTTTGTTCCCCTAGCTACACTAGCTTTACAGCTTGCTGGCTAGCTAGCTAGCTCATGTTGATTTGTATGTTCCCATTAAAGGTGCCTCTGGTAAAATTGCCATCCCTTCTTCCTTTTCATGACATTTACATTTAGTCCTATTTAGAAGTTTATTATAGACGAAATGTCCCAAAATGTTGATTATTGTAATTATATTCCAACAAAGTGTTGTTTTATTTTTATTTCATTTAAATCAAACAACATCAAAGGACTTATTATATTTATTATTAAATATGCAAATGTAATTAGACAAAGTCTCTTTTTAAAAAAGTTACATTTATTTAATTATAATAATGATAATTATTATTATTTATTTATTTATTTTACAAAAGTTCCAATATATTTCACTAGCAGGGATTGATTGTGATATCTACAGTTTAAAAAAAAATAAAAATTTTAATTACTCTACTCACCTGTAGTGTCTTGCCTTAAGTATGATATGTCAGTGCTTTCAAATCACTTTTACATTAATAATGCACATTCTTCTCATTTACTGAACTCACCTCCAGCCAGGATAGTTCTCAATCATCCATTAACAGAAATGTTAAACAGCTTCTGTTATTCTAATCCTTTCCATTGTGTCAGAACGTCCACGTGTGAACAAGGTGTCGTCGTGATTCCGGGTCTCTCGGACAGCACCATTAGAGGATCAGTAGTCTTACTCTGAAGTCTCGAGGACTTCAACAGCGACGAACTGAGGCAGGGTCAGGTCTAATCGCCCACGGCTAGAATCTCGATGATTACAGTCTAGGTGCAGCTGGCAATTCAATCAGTGGCACATTTAAAGCTTGGCACTAACGAATCCCTTCCTCTCTCCGTCTAGAGGTTCCCTCAAGGAAGCTGAATTGCTGTATCCGGGGAAATAACACTTTCACAGTGGACTTTTTGTACTTCCTACTAAATGAAGACAAAACCACAGCTAAGTATTCTTGTGATACTGCCTTGCCTCCGCCTACACTAGAGTAAAAAACTGCCTGTGGCCCTGAGTTTATTTTGTCCCAATGCACACCTCTATTAGTCATGAGGTTATAAGCGTGACACTCATTACAGCATAACAGCAGAGTTACTCCAGGTGTATTTTCTCTCAACCTGAAATAAAGTGTGTTTCTGGTTTTCTGAGATTTCTGTGAATAGAATGAAAGCTAGTTCTATGATGTTTCAATGTAAGTCAGATTGGGGAAAAAATGAAGGACAACAACCTTTGTCAGGTTGAAATCAGACAGTATTTAACTACATAGTAGCTGCATAAATGGCCGTTATAAAAGGAACATTGTTATTAAAGAAGTCAAGGGGTCCTCTGTGAAAGCCAGAACCATGTTAACAACTCGATGCATCGATACTGTTATTGGTATTGAATCTTATTCCAATACCATGCTCCTTCACTTGTACTTGCATCCGAAACCACATGATACTATATGAAGTAAGCCTAGTGCATGTTTATACACTAATAAACATACGATATGACAGTGATTTGGATGTATTTCATGATGCTAAGTGAGTGAAAATAAAAACCAGCTCTTACCCAGAATGTTGTTCTTGATGATTAGCTGCATCGACAACGATGGAACGAAGAAATGAAAAGAAAAATGTACGTTTCCAAAAAGAAACAAAAACCCTATGTGATCCAAGGTAGCTAATATGTAGGTAGTTAATACACTTTATTTAAAATCAGCTAGCTAACATTATATAGAATGAGTCTCGTAGAGTATGAACATGCATGTGGACTTTTCTTGGATACAATATAAACCAGGGAAACATAACCCTAACCCTAGGTTATTCATTTTGGTATGAGTATCATCGAATACCAAAAACCTCGTACTTGGTCAAGCAGTGGCTTTGGGTGGCCCAAATCTACAAAACTCCCGAGCTCATGATATCATAGTGTTCTTGACAATTAAAAGGCTACAGAAGCTCTCAGGCACAGATTTGAAACTGGTGGTCTCATTTTCGAGTCTACTGCTGTGTTTGTGATGCATCGTGCTATGTTGGAAGTAAATTCTTCACCACTCCATTAATAGCCTACAGCCTCATTAGGCTCTCTGGCACGTTTCAAGAATCAGACGGATTTGCTGGATGGACGAGTGCGAACAGGCACTATGGAGTGCGCTGATGGATTTATAAAGCTCCAGCTCGCTTTTCCAGCTGATTTGCGCTGCCTGGCTTCGCTCCACCATCTCGCTGGAATTACCCAATCCTTTTTTTTTCACGCAGGACAGACTTGGTTTCAAATGTGAGTCTGTCATTTTATTGCGGCGCCATACATAAGGAGAAGAGCAAGAAAGTGCAAACGGCAGAAAAAAACTATAAATCACCTGTACGCCTTGTCAGTCTTGAATTATGAGTTGCGCTGACATGGGTTCTGCTTTTGTTTAGAAAGCTATATACATTTACCCCATGGACCCCTGAGAAATTTAACACACTCTATCATAGCGGGTATAAAACTTTAGCATTTAGTTAAAAAGATGGGATCAGGAACGTGGTGAACTGACTCTGAACAAGTCCAGTGTGGTTCATAGTTTAGATAGAAGGCTGTTAAAAGTTAAATAAAGTGAGAAGGTACAGAAGACATTAGAAAATGTTCCAAAACAAAACTAGCTAGCAAACATTAGAAAATGTCTTTAAAAAGCCAGCTAACAACCATTAGAAATAAAAGTTTTAAAATAAAGCTAGCTAGCAAACATTAGAAAATATTCTAAAACAAAGCTAGATAGGAAAGATTAGAAAATGTTCCAAAATAAAACTAGTTAGCAAACATTAGAAAATATTCTAAAATAAATCTATCTAGCAAACATTAGAAAATATTCCAAAATAAAGCTAGTTAGCAAACATTAGAAAATATTCTAAAACAACGCTAGCTAGCAAACATTAGAAAATATTCTAAAACAACGCTAACTAGCAAACAGAAAATATTCCAAAATAAAGCTAGCTAGCAAACATTAGAAAATATTCTAAAACAACGCTAGCTAGCAAACATTAGAAAATATTCCAAAATAAAGCTATCTAGCAAACATTAGAAAATATTCCAAAATAAAGCTAGTTAGCAAACATTAGAAAATATTCTAAAACAACGCTAGCTAGCAAACATTAGAAAATATTCTAAAACAACGCTAACTAGCAAACAGAAAATATTCCAAAATAAAGCTAGCTAGCAAACATTAGAAAATATTCTAAAACAACGCTAGCTAGCAAACATTAGAAAATATTCCAAAATAAAGCTAGCTAGCAAACATAAGAAAATATTCTAAAACAACGCTAGCTAGCAAACATTTTCATAACATTTATGGAAGGAGCCTCGGGCCCTATACTATAAAAATGTTTTGTACAAAAATGTTTTTTTTTCTTTTCTTTTTAACATCGAATGGTGTCATGATTGTGTCTGAGAAACAGTAATGGGACTCTTGTGGTTCTTGATGTTCTCTCAGTCAGAGGTCTGCAGCTCTGAAACACTGATGCACTCGCATGTTCAGCCTCCGGCATACGGACACCGTGATAAATGTTCACACGAGCAAAGAGACGAGGATCAGGATTGATATGAAGCCTTTTCTGGCCACAACGATTGCCCTTATGCCCCAACGCCCCTCCCCCACGGTCATATACACAGTCCTGGCAGATGACGGCTGCTGATGGTTGTCTGTAACAAATAAAGCCGCCACGTAAATATCAGAGCACTAACGAGGTTCGTTTCAACCCCAAACAAGAGCAAGCTGCTTAGAGGTCACGTGAATTTCACGTGAATAATCACGATTGTTTTTAGAAAGTTTTTACACATATTCACATGTTGTGCATGTGTTTATTTTCATGGGAATTTTTTTTCTTCCTTATGATTTATTTATTTATCATTTATTTACAAATTAGAATTTGTAATTTTTTTAAAATGAATTTTTCACTTATTTTCACATTTGATTGTTACACGTGACAAATTTATTTTCATGTGTGATTTTTTCTTTAATGATTCATTTATTTTCGTTGTTTTTTACAAGATTAATTTATTTTCGTTAATTTTTTACAAGGTTCATTTATTTTTCATGTAATCTTTTTACAAGATTCATTTATTTTTCACGTGATCTTTTTACTGATTCATTGATTTTTCATGTGATCTTTTTACTGATTCATTGATTTTTCATGCGATCTTTTTACACGATTCATTTATTTTTCATGTGATCTTTTTACTGATTCATTTATTTTTCATGTGATCTTTTTAATGATTCATTTATTTTTCATGTGATCTTTTTACTGATTCATTGATTTTTCATGTGATCTTTTTACTGATTCATTGATTTTTCATGCGATCTTTTTACACGATTCATTTATTTTTCATGTGATCTTTTTACTGATTCATTTATTTTTCACGTGATCTTTTTAATGATTCATTTATTTTTCATGTGATCTCTTTACTGATTCATCTCTTTTTCACGTGATCTTTTTAATGATTCATTTATTTTTCATGTGATGTTTTTACAAGATTCATTTATTTTCATGTGATCTTTTTAATGATTCATTTATTTTCATGTGATCTTTTTACTGATTCATTTATTTTCATGTGATCTTTTTACAAGATTCATTTATTTTTCATGTGATCTTTTAATGATTCAATTATTTTTCACGTGATCTTTTTAATGATTCATTTATTTTCAAGTGATCTTTTTAATGATTTATTTATTTTCATGTGATCTTTTTACAAGATTCATTTATTTTTCATGTGATCTTTTTACAAGATTCATTTATTTTTCATGTGATCTTTTTACAAGATTCATTTATTTTTCACGTGATCTTTTTACTGATTCATTGATGTTTCATGTGATCTTTTTACATGATTCATTTATTTTCATGTTATCTTTTTACAAGATAATTTATTTTTCACATGATCTTTTTACTGATTCATTTATTTTCATGTGATCTTTTTAATGATTCATTTATTTTCATGTGATCTTTTTACATGATTCATTTATTTTCACGTGAACTTTTTACACGATTCATTTATTTTTCATGTGATCTTTTTACTGATTCATTGATTTTTCATGTGATCTTTTACTGATTCATTTCTTTTCATGTGATCTTTTTACATGATTCATTAATTTTCATGTGATCTTTTTACATGATTCATTTCTTTTTCATGAGATTATTTCACACGATTCATTTATTTTCATGTGATTGTTTTTGTTTACTTGTTCCCTATTTGATTAGTTTTATACATGATTACTAAATCTTCATATTTTTTAAATTTGGCATGATTCATTTATATTCACATGTGGTTTTCTCACATGATCCACTTATTTACAAATTTGATTCTTGTTTATTTGACGCATGATCACGAAGGAAATAATTAATTTTTATGATCACATGGCACATGTTTACTTAGTCACATGTCCAGTTTAAAGCATAACATGGTGAAATACAAATTGACATATTTTTCACATTTTCCATAAGGGGTGCTCTCTCTCTCTCTCTCTTTTAGTGTCTGTTAGCTGTTATTTTTTATTTTTCAATCCTCCTATCTTTGTCCCAGTATCACGCTCTGCAGCATGTTAATGAAATCACAGTGTGTAATGTGTGAGAGGCTGAGGGCCATTAGCTCACCGAAATCAGATTATAGAGTCAGAGACAAAGGCTAATATAACAGATGTTCACTTACATCCCACAGCTTTACACACACACACACACACACACACACACACTCTAAATTGTGTTGCATGGCTCCGCCTCGGAGCGTTAAAAACAAACATGCTGTCAACTTGGAATGCTTTTTCCAAGTTTGTGAAAATGTACGATGAGTGGAGGAACTATTTCTCGGTGTTTATTTGAATTTTGCCAGCTTTCTGGTGTGGCATGTTTATTGAAGACTATTTTAATGCAGTCAAATCTAGAACGCTTCAGTTTCTTCAGTTCCTCTAGGGAAAGCTTTAGAGGTTCTGTGTAGAACCACACAGCAGGGTTTCTCATTCAGAGTAGATTTTTACAAAGGAAATAACCCTTAATTATACAAAGACCCTACTGAAGAACTGCTGAAGAACCTTTAGTCCATAGTAAAGGATATGATGTTGTTACGACACGGCGAAATCGGCGCGGCAGCTCACAAAGTGTAGTGCCGCCCAGGGACGTGGCGGGGGAGGACTACACTTCCCAGTCATACCCGCGCTCGAGTTCGCCAGAGTTCTAATCACGAACACCTGTGAACACCTGAGGTTATATAATGGCCTCCCTAGCATTAGCCGCTTGCGAAGTAACCGCTCAGCAGCCTCGTCTCTGTTTGTTTACCAAGCCGAGTCATTAGGAGTGTTTTCCCTGGTGCTCGATTTCACGCTCGTCTCTCACTACGCTTTTGCCTACGTCCCTGATACACAGCTTACTTGTTCGGTCCCGACTCGATTCTCTTTCTGGATTCTTCCTCACGTCATCTCTCCGCTCGCCCGCGCTTGTCTCTGTCTACGCTTCGTAACAGATTACTTTAATCCTGAGTTTTGTGTCTAATAAAGACTGTGACCTGCACCTGCATCCGCCTCCAGTCTACGTTTCATAACAGATGTGATGCAGCCCAACACGAAGTGGTGTTACTGTTACAACCCTGGAGCCTGTAGTTTTGTTTATTTTATTTTATTCCTTTATACCAAAGCAATTGGACATAATTTAACTTTTCTTCTTTTCATTTCTTCAAGACAGGAAAGCCCAAGCTCCTCTCTCCCAAAGACTCGATATGGCAGAAAAATCGCGGACACTGGAGACTCCTCCCATCAATGTCCTTGCAGAAAACTTTGTCACTGTTCGTCAGTGTTTTGCCTTCCAACGCATCTTTTTAAACACATTTATTATAAGAAGTGGAGTGTCCACCAGAAAAATTGCTGTAAATGAGCTGTTACTATAATAAATGTAATGTATTAGAATGAGTGCATTAATATAAACCTGTAGTTTGCTTTCTCTTTTTTTTTTTTTTTTCTCTAGAATTGAACATAGCTGTGGTATTAATGTGAATGATTTTCCCTGTTAAAGCTAACAAGTTAGCAAATATCAACAGGCCTGGCTTCTGTTAGCAAACATCTACAGGCCTGACTTCTGACTCCTGACTTCAATTTCTGTTTCCAGAAATTGAGCTTCCTCATTCTATTAGTTTTGGTTTTTTACTTGAATAGACAGATCTTGTGCCTCGGAAAAAGAACTCATAAGTCAGAGTCAGTTAGAGAAAAGAACTGTTCAATTATGCAGTCAGAAAGCAGCAATATTTCCATTTTAAGCTGCATGTCATACTTCAGCGGAGCGTAAATTGCACATCATGGCTGCTATTATATTTTTCTATTCAGTGAAGATGTCAGACGTCCGTCTTTCTTTCTGTCTGTGTGTGTGTGGGTGTATGTGCCATGCTAATCTCAGGCTTAGCCGAGTGAGCATCCCACATGTGTAGTGGAAATGCAGCCTGTTAGCCTCCCGTAATCATAACGTGTTTGTTTACAGACTTGCTACAGTCTGTAGAGACAAGCAAGTCACATATCAGCCACCATCAATAAACACGCCGACAAATATTGACTGGGAACAGTGACAGAGTGGGACAGAATTGAATTTCAGTTGGTGATGAAATAATATTGAAAACATGCTCTAGGGAAGAACATAAATTCTACTTTCAGCTCAGAGCTGTATATTTCTTAGGTAGATACTGAACTACAGACAAACAAACCACATCAACTGCACAAACGACAGACGGACACACACACACATCATGCTCATGCTTATTAGACTGCTGCTAATGAATCTAGCCTTCTGTTAATTAGAGAATGCACAAGAGGTTTTTCCTATAATCAGCTCCATTAACGTGTTTATACTGATAGCGATTCTGAGAGTAAAATGCCTGATTACAAATTACAAGCATCTCCAGGACAACATGAGCAATCGAGCAATGTAGGTTAGTTCAGCTTTTTGACATTTTGCATTGACTGACATGATACTTCATTTGTGACAAGTATCTTCATGAATAGAAACCCAATTTCCTTCAAAAGTGAGAGGATTTCTATTTTGATTGTATTTTGCTTCAGATGATTCAGGCCTGATAGAGCATTTTAAGGTAACGTCAATGTGATTATCCGCATAAACAAATAGACAGGATTTCAGTAAATCTATGCAATCGCCCCAACATGTTCAATCCAATCAATCAAATCGATAATCATCTTTTTGTTTGTTTTTGTTTTGCTAGCTAGCTTTGTTCTCCTCTGTTCTGAACACTTCAAGGCCCCTTGCATAAATATTAAATAAATGTCTCGTTATGTAAAACATCACCGTGTCAGCACTGTAAAACATGATAGCCCCATGAAGTTATGTGAACTTATTTCTTCTCTTTAATTCCGATTGCCATGACAAGTTTTGTATATTTTATATATAAGTTTATAAGTTTTCAAAAATGAAACTTAAAGTTGTCTTAACTATTAAAACTTTTTTTTTTATCTAGTTTATTCACGTTTTTAAGGCAGCGGGTAAACTTTCTTTTCTAAGTTTAATCACCTGAAATATTTTACAGTGTATGTTTGCCTCAATAAATACCAGCATGGTTTTTCATCCATTGTTTTAATCCATAGTTTTGGTTTTGGAACATTTTCTAACACCTGCTTGGTTTGTTGGGGTCATTCCCCATATGTTCCCAGGGTCCTATGTTCCCCAGTTCAATATTTTGTTAAAACGCATTAAGTAAACGTTTCTGTTAACACTACTGACTTAATTACCTTTAACTTGAAAAACCGAAGACGCATTTAAATGAATTACAACAATACATTAGTTTAAAATCCATCCTTCGTCCACACTTGAAATTTATGAACGTAGAAAATGAACTAGGTTGTACACGCTGAACCCTCGTTTGTGCCACTCTAAAAATAGCTGTTAGCCTACATTCAGACATTCATACAGTTCAACTCCATGCATGAACAACAGTGAAATTTATATACTAGACTGAAGAAATGTCATACTGTAGCCTAAAAAACACAGTAAACGCTCATAAAAGTTATGAGCGTTTACTGTGAGTATGAAAGTGTCCCAGTTCTCACTCCAGCTTTAAATCGCCATGTGTTCATTACTGTACATGCCATATAAATCTGGGGAACATAGGACCCTCGGAACACACTGTAGATACACTGCCATTTTGTTTTGATGAACAACTTTTTCTATTGTTTGCTAGTTAGCTTTGGTTTTGGATTATTTTCTCATGTTTCTCTAGTTAGATATCCATTTACTATCTTAAATATGAGAAGAAAGCGCAGTAAATCACGAAGGAATGCTAAACGAGTCCTCAGTTGAACCTCAAGTAAAATACGAGAATAAATGAATTGCATTTTGTTTTTAAGCGATAGTAACCTTAACCACGTACAGCTTTCTCTTTTTGTTGGTTCTTGTGAATTATTACAAATTTGGTTTGTAGGCTGAACATCAGGAACTTTCACGAGAGTTGTCAACAGAAAAATACGCTTTTCACGAACAACTTTGTCAGATCGATGTCACTTTATTTTGTTATGATTGCGTCACCAATTACAGTTATGACTCGAAGCGCGCACGTTATACCTGTGTATCGTGGTTTTACTAGACGTATTGGATATTTGGCTTGGAGTTCATCAGAAACGCTCATGGATCACTAGCCGGAGACTTATGTCACTGCTCGGTGTGTGTGTACTAAAATGGCTTCCAAATGCTTGGCTTTGTTATCGACCGTTCGACTCAAAACAGTATCACTGCTGCCCGAGTAAACACGAATGTTGTACTTTATTCCAGCCACGTACGTTTTACTCTCATCAAAACTAGATATACATTACCACTATGCTGATTTAATGGACCATTCAGGACCAAGCATGGTTGTGTTTAGGGACAGTTATGGCAAGAACACGTGAAACGTTTTTATTTGGAGAGTCTAGTCCTGAAAATGGCTATAGGGGCATTTTAATGATGAACATTTGTAAAAGCTGAGCCAAACTGTACATTAGATGAGATCATAATCAATCATAAGTAGAAGCGACGTGCCATGGGTGGAGCAGCATAATAAAGAAGGACATAATTACACCATAGTGCTGTTGAATTCTTGACTCTGATTGGTCAGATTTCTATAACAGCAGCTCTGATCGCGGTAGTCCTGAATACAGCTTCAAATCAAATCTATAACGCTGTCATTCTCATACGTTATCGTTTCTACAGTAACTTACACTAGGAATATGTTGACGTTAATACGCTGATGTTTTCTCGACCTTTATTTATTTAACATTTATAGAAAGAGTCCAGTGTCAGTGCTTTGTAAGATTGTATTCATTTAATAGGGGGAGGGGAGTCTGGAGAATGAACGATTGTTTATAGCTGCTATAATGTGAATGATAACAGGAACTAAACTGCCTTGTGGACAAGTAAATGTATGACAGTAAATGTAACAATAAATGGATAAAAAGCATGATGTACTTTAATTAAAAGATAAATGTAACCCTGTATATGAGGAATAAAAGCCTTCAGGTCATGCTGTTGTTGAAAAATAATCAACTATGCGATGGTAACAGTGACTTCGCTTCAGATCTTGTAGCTGATTATTTTCATACTGTATAACAGCATCCTCCCAGCTCCCACTGCCCCAAAGGTGTTTTATTCCTGAACTATATCATTTGCAAGCGAAAAAAAACCAGTCAGTAACCGGCCTGGCTGCTTTCCAATGGTGTATATTCTTTCTGAAAACTGCTAATGGCTATCATTACTAGCTAATAGCTAATTTAGCAGAGAAAGGTGGACTGTTAGCTGGCAAAACTTGGTCATTCATGGTCTATTTGCATTTATTTGTAATAATTCAGCCACAATGAAAAGCTTTTATGGGCTGTGCACCATAATCACAGTGATTAACATGCTGAAAGACATGTCTTTTATTATTAAACTAACTATTAAAGGAAAGATTTTTTTTCCTTGGGCTGCACATTCAAAAACTTGTCCTTCCCAGCATCTACATATATTTAGCATGGTGCTGACATTAATGCAAATACATGACAGCCATAATAATGATGATAATATTATTAATACCAATCTTAGCAATGGTTTTAGTTACAGCTTTGAGCTCAACAATCAGCCAGTTGGCAGATTTATGCATGCAGTAGAAACCCTTTCCTCAGACACATTGAGACTGCTAACACCGAGTCTCTCTCTGACCGTGTATGCTGTGACCCCACCGAGGCTCTTTCAGCACTCAATCACAGTTCTCTGCCTCCTCTCGACAGTGAAACTGCTTGCGATTGAGCTGAGATAGCAAACTGCAGCAGCTCCGAATGCTGGCTCGATCCCTGTGTGGAGAAAAGGCCAGGGAGGATTACTCACCCCAGGACCCATGCTGCTTAGATGGAGGAGCGTGATCGCCAACTCCCACAGGCATGCCACTAGTCATGGAAAGAAAGGCAGGTATACAGAAAGTTACTTCTAGATATGTCTCAATTAGAAGTATGACGGAAATCTGAACTAGTTACACTGCTAGCATTATGTACTACACTTGTATAAGTGACCATATAGCAAATAATGTTATTTCTACAATGGAAATATCCGGCATTATATTATATAATAATCTGCATAATATGCTGATTTTTAAAAGAAGCAAATCTTTAGAAAAGTGTATGCAGTTCTGATACATTTCCAAAGACTAAATCCTCTTAAAGTTATTGTATAAAATATTCTCACAATTATTCCACACGTTAAACTAGGCTGCAGCTATATATACACAGAAACTATGAAGCCATATACAGTATAAGCACATAGCTATACATAAATATAAATAAACACTGAAGCTATATATATCAACACATAGCTATATACAAAAACTAGTTATAAAACAAGCAAGTAGCTAAGTTTATAGCCCAAGGTTTATTGCTCTAGTTTGCCCTCTAGTGGAATAACACAGACTTTTTATTTAATTATGATTCAAAGATGTGTTGGATTTAGAAAACTGATTGTAACTTCATTCGGTGAGCCAGGTTAGAACCTTTATCAGGCCGGGTCCGGTCCATGGTCTATATGTTTATTAAGTAATAAGGGATAATCCATGGCTAGGTGTGCATTAGAAGATTTTAATTCACGATGTGGAGTGCATTCAAATCGTGTGATGCACGCATAGCCGTGGATTATCTCGTTTATACCATAGTCACTTGCCAGCATTGACAAGTTAAATCTGCATTGATGTTTGCAGTGCAAAATTTGACTGAAAGGAAGAAAATAACGGTTAATTTGTGTTAGTTATTTAATATATGGGTCATTAGAGCTAGAATTCTGCCCTCTCTAAATCATACACCGAGATGAAGTAGTGCAATGAGTGTGATCGTTATGAGAGAGAGAGAGAGAGAGAGAGAGAGAGAGAGAGAGAGACAGAGAGAGAGAGAGATTGTGCATGTATGAATTACCTGCGTCTGCGTCTGTGCCGCGTATGTTACTATGGTTACAATCGATTGTTTATCTGTTCTAAATTATCGTTAATTTAGAACAGTGATTAAACTGACTGGAACTACCCGTGTGCATTATAAAGTTTGAACGCACACCTTCCAGCCAGTCAGAATCAAGTATTCAGGCAGACCATGGTATAAATGTTTATAGATTCACAATGCTACTACATCCTTATAACAATACACATTTCATTCTGTTAGACCTCCTACAAATTGAATGAGATGAGGTTGGTATTTTCTATACTATACACTTATTTATTTATTTATTTATTACATATGTAAATCATATAAAACATTTTCACATTTTAATTGTGAAAAACAACCTTGACACATTTTTAAAAAAAAAATCATCCAGATTCATTTGTTGCACTGTATAGCAAGACTTTATCTGGTGTATGAAATGATACGCACAGACAACTATGAATTAGGACATCCCATAATTTAGCCATGGTGGTCATCAAAAGAGAGAGATCAAAGCGTAATGTGACTCCAGTTCAAAGCATTTGTGCCTTTTTGTGTGTATGATATCATAATGTGCTGGTGGAGAGATGGGAAGCTTTGGAGCTGCTGTCTACTGCCGAAAAAGGAAGCACACTCCATTACACACCGCTGGGTGGGGGGGTTGGGGGGGATGATGGAGCTTAGCAGAAACCAGACAACCACGCAGGACTTGTTACAGCAACAAAAGTGGGAATCAGATCGTAACAGTTAGTATTTAAATTAAGTATTTATAACATGTTTATGAAAACCTACAACACTACAATGATCCTGTAATGACATCTTAATGATACTATAATGACAGGTGGGTATATTCTCAAAGGCCCTTATTCTTACATTTTTATTATTTATACAGTATAATGTTTATGAAAGTGTGTCACGTCACACTTCACAGGTATTATGTCAGCATGACAGTTGTCAAGTGACCATTCTGATCTGAATATAAGCTGACTCCTGTTGGAACAAGATGTTCTATATGTGCATGTCTACATTTATGCATGTTTACATCAGGGAGCACTCAGGACAGGCTAATGTACGCTTTATGTAGGCTTATGAACACTGCCGTCAAGCATAGTGTTAAAGTGGTACCAAAGTGGGCTGATTTTAACGGGTTTTAAAATTATAATCATAATTATATAATCATAACCCTTAACTCTCTCTGCTCCAGGGGCACTGCATCATGACTGACCCCAACTTCCTGAAATGCTTGGGTATGCGAATAAAGAATTTCCCTGTGTTGTATAAATGTGCCCAATAAAGACTCATTATCATTATCATTATGTACACTGCCCCATTGTTGATCATTTCCCTTTAACAGTACAGTACACTCCCGTTGTGTTTCGTTCCTTATGTAACACAGACAGGAGGTAATCACGAAGCCCTTCTCACCGAGAATATTTGGGATTCAATAAATCACAATGGTCACAACGGTTCTCATCCGTTTATTTCCCCATGACGGTCCTAGAAGATAAGTATTTATGGAGTTATTTTAACGCCAAACAGTGGGCTGATACGTGGTGTCTCTAGAGCTGCGTGTTGTTATGAGCAGCTTAACCTTTTAGCCTACATGCTGAGCGAATCTCTTAAAATATATCCCACCATCTTAACACGCCTACGGCTGGAGACTCGGTACATCATGTGTTTATCTCTAATATCTCAATTTTAGGCCTTTTATATTCTGTAATCATGCTGTATTTATATATATATATATATATATATATATATATATATATATATATATATATATATATATATATATATATATATATATATGTATATTCTGCAAGCCATTATTTCATCCACACTGTTCAATTATACTTTAAACAGATGAATTTATTTACGTAGGTCACAGCAAGGCTGAATTGTTGAATAAGAAGGTGTTCATTAATGCTCTGTATTAACGCTTGTTCATGTCTTCGTTTACATCGTCATGTGTGTTTTTGTTTTCATTCATGCCCTGTCTCCTCCCGTGTCTTGTCATTGGTTGTCTCCCTCCCTCATGTGTCATGATCACGCTCATCTGTTTTCCGTTTGCCCTTGATTAGTGTGTGTATTTATAGCTCTTGTTTTTCCTTCTTCAGCACGAAGTATTGTTCTGCTTGTCTTTACCAAGCTGTTTGTTTTCGCATTGTCGTTCTCTGGTTCTCCATCTTGTTTTGTTCTCTAGTTTTGTTCTCTTGGTTTTTGGATTACTCCTTGTTATTGGTGTTTATACATTGCCTGACCTCTGCCTGTTTCCTGTTTTTGGATTTGTCTACCTGTCTCTCTATTAAAACTGCAATTGCATCTGTCTCCACTCCGGATGCATGATGCTAACTTGTCTCGTGGACATTCCCTAACATTAAACGTAACTGTAAATGGATAAAAAAAAAATCTGACATTTCGTTCATTGATAGATTTTTAAAAAAAAACAAAACATTATCATCGTTGCTGTGGTACAAGCGGAATAAAACACAATGTTTTATTTAAAACCACAGAGCAGTGATGCAACAGATATTGGACAAAACATATCGGATATCGAATCCTGTAACCGATGGCGAAGACTGGAATTGGATTTGAGAAAGGAATTTGTTTTGTTTTTTTGGAACTGGAAAATGTTTTCATATAAAAAACTTGACTGCTTTTTTTTTCTTCTTCTTCTTCTTTTCTTCAGATTGATTCTTCCCCACAAGTCTCCATTGTTGGAAAGGCCACATTCACCTGTCTTACTATTCAACACAGACATCCTCAATCGACAGTCACCTTCAAGCTTCTGTCATGTCCTGGAGTTAGTGAATAAACACTTCTGCGATGTCTTCATCAGCAGGCGCAGCCCAGGGTCGTACCTTTGAGCGTCCCAGTCCCTGACGCTTTTATTTTATTCTTCTCCTTTTCTTTTTTTATTCACAGCGCTCTGTCAGTCATGATGATGGGCAGCGTTTGATGACATTTAACGCACAATGGAAGTTTGCGCTCAAGACGAATCCATTCAGCTGACACTCTTGGCGCTTTTGCACTTGAAATAAAGAAGTGAAACGACTATTGAGATTTCTCAAAAAAAAAATGTTTTGTTTTGTTTTGGTGTTTTAATACTTATATTCTCAGAGGAAAGACTGAAATTGGGTCTTGGGGAACTTTTGGTGCTTTTACAGTCCCAGGCTTGATATACAGTGCTGGTTTGACTGGTTTTTAATTTGGTAGTTCCAATATAGTGTTATAATTAGAGGTTTGGGAAATGAAACGGTCCTCCAGAACGCATTAGACGCCATCGTTTCCGCTTAGCCATGACATATCTTTGAATATTTGTTTCTTATTTTATTTCTTTTATTCCTTTCTGTGAACTCCCAATCGGCCCTCTGTAAGCACTTCTGCAAGTGGTCGCTCTCTTTTTTCCAATTACTGAGGCGTTTCAATAACTTGTATAAAAACAAAGGGTGTTTCTCCAGATATGTTTGTCTAGACCCAGTGCTCAAGGGTGCTAAAGGAACGTGTCAGCAGTTTCAAACTTCTTCCTCTGCCCTGGCTCAAATTGGTGTCAGTTGTGGTGGATGGTGCAATATTGGGCTGTTTGTTTCCTTTTTCTGCTTAGGAAAGTTGTTTTTTTCTCCTCCTGCAGCTATTCACGAGCTGTAATTAAGAGGCTTTAGCAAAGAGCAGCTAAGTGGAACACCTTTTCAATCTAAAATCCAGTTGCTATTAATCTCTCTCTCTCTCTCTCTCTCTCTCTCTCTCTCTCTCTCTCTCTCTCTCTCATGTGTGTGAGAGTGTGTGTCTCACACACCCACTCAAAACTAATCCACAGCTCAGGGCTATCCAGTCTAGGTGACCTTGTTCAAAGCAGATAAATAAGCTTTAAATGGATTTTTTTTTGGCTTCTCTCTCTCTCTCTCTCTCTCTCACACACACAGCACAGATGTTTATTCATTTTTTCCCCCTCACACTTTCACTCAATAATTTTTAGTTAAAAAAAAAAAAAAAGAATGAGAGAGGTGAAACTTTGTGATGAATCTTGCATTATTGGATCATTTATTTCTTTCTGTGTTAATATTCCTTTTTAATGGATTTCCTGTTTCTTGCTCCATCCCTTGCATTTTTAATGAAGAATTATAGCCTGTAAAGTAAGATGAACAGAATACACTTGGATTTAGATGCATATTTGTGCTCTGTTATATTTACCTTGCCTGTTTACAGTGTATTTCAATGGGAAACAAATTTCAACCATAAGCCTTTATCAAGACAAGGAAAAAAATATTCATTCAATCTGCTAGGTCTAACGTTGTCACACACAATAGTGTATATTGTGTGTGTGTGTGTGTGTGTGTGTCCTTGAATGCCAAGGACTTTGAAAAGAGCCCAAATATCCTTGAAAAGAGCCAAAATAGTTCCTTTTCGGTTACTGTGGTTAAGCTAAGGGTTCGATTTAAGTGTCATGAGCATTAATAATTATGTTAATGGATGGTCCTCACAAGGATAGTAAGACAAATGTGTATGTGTGTGTGTGTGTGTGTGTGTGTGTGTGTGTGTGTGTGTATGTATTCCTGCCTGCAGTGAATGTCAATTTCCTCAAACTGAATTCCTCTTGCATAACCTGCCATTATTAACATCATAACTGATAAAAAAAAATAAAAGTGGAATTTCATCTCTTTCTATATGAAGTGCATTTTTCCCCTTCTTCAGTTCCCTCAAACCTGCAAAACCGTCACTGTTATTATTAACTCCTATTCAATCTGATTTTAATACTAGTCTGAACATAGGGAGCTGGCGCATTGGCATCCGTGGGCTGGGGAAGATAAATGGATTTTCTTACACAGTCCTACACACACACACACACACATACACACACACCGCCTACTGTGATATTCTCAGCCTTGTATGGAGGAAACACCGACCGGCTTATGCTCAGCACTGAAATCACATTCTGTAGAGAAAGGTAAAAAAAAGTTCTCTGTGAACAAAAGTTTGGCAGATTTTATTTATTTATTTTAAAGACTTTTGAGTTTAATTTCCAAGAAAACGTGATCGTGATGACTGCTTGCTTTCACACCCTGGAATGTGAAGTACTCGATGCGAACGCTGTACGAAATTAGAAGGCGCAATATTTAGAGAGGTTTGACAATATTCTTCGAAATGAATAATGCGCTTGCTTGTGGTTGCCATGGCAGCCGTTGGTACATGCTAGCGGTCATCATGTGCAGAATATGGAGTCCATTTATATATTGGTTCGGTTTGCGTCATGTTTGTTTTTCATAATTTTCTTGCCAGGTTCATCGAGCTCCTCGAGTGTGCTGAGAAAGTTGCGCTCACGTGCCTTCAGTGTGTCCTGCATATGCAATTCTAACAATACACATATATTTATTTATTTATGTCCATATGGCTGTTTATTTAATTATTTATTAATTTATTTGCTTTTTCATATGGCTGTTTGTGTGTTTGTGTGTTTATTTATTTATTTATCCATTCATTCGTTAAAAAAAAAAAAATGTATTAATACTTTTTTCCATACCATGCTGCTCATACGAAGCCGCAAAACAAAAACATTCTTACCGGCAGTCTTTGGCCTGGAGATGAGACGGGAAGATGATTCAGTCAGCCACTGTGTAACTGACATGACTGCAAATGGTTAAGAAGCAGAGCAAGATTAGGAGAAAGGGACAGAGGACAGAACTAGGAGCAAGGAGAATAAATACTCCAACTCACAGTGTATATTATACAGTAAATATACATTGTTTAAAGCAACATATATGTTTTATTATGCGCAGGACGGTTACTGCGGGATTAACAGTACCCTCACAAATGTACGAGTTACCCATGCCATGGACACTGACACATACACACCCCCATACCATAACAGACACGGTTTTGGACCTGACACTGATAACACTCGGCTGGGCCTTTTCCTCTTTGGCCCAGAGAACACGACGGCTGTTTTGTCCAAAAACTATTTGAAATGTCGACTCGTTGGACCACAAAACATGATTCCACTGTGCTACTGTCCATCTCAGATGAGACCGAGCCCAGAGAAGTGGGCGGAGCTTCTGGACAGTGTTGATGTACGGCTTCTGCTTTGCATAGTAAAGCCTTAACTTGCATCTGTGGATGCAGCGGCGAATGGTGTCGACTAACAAAGGTTTACCAAAGTATTCCCGAGCCCATGTCACGATATCCATTACAGACTCATGACGGTTTTTAAGAAGTGACGTCTGAGGGATCGGAGATCACGGGCATTCAGCAGTGGTTTTCGTACTTGCCCTTTACGCACCGAGATTTGACCAGATTCCTTGAATCTTTTAATTATATTGTTGGCAGATTGCTGAGCATCGACCCGTCCTTGCTCTTGAAGGACTTGTTGTATAATATTTTTGATAGAAATAAAACACAAGGGCAATAAAATATGGAGAATGAGAATTTAGTGAGAATAAGGGAAAGAACAGAGTCACTCTCTCTTCCTTATAGACAATGTCTCTTAAAAGTTAATTATAGCAAGGCCTAGGTCCTGACCAAAAAGAGGAAGTGCAACACACAACACACACACACCCAAGAGCAAGAACTCACTCATACACAGACCCAGAGTAATCAGAATAACATAGTGATGGCTAATGATTATTTTACTAAATCATACTGTACATATGCTAATGACAATGCAGAAAAAGCATACACTTACCCATGATAAACGAGAAAAAGCACACAGGTGATAAATGTCCTCACTCAAAATCAGCTCAGACATGCCATTAAAAGCAGAAGTTGGTTTTAAAAAACAAAGCACCTAAAAGTGCAAACTCAACAGGTCTCGAGAAGTCTGAGGCAAAAATAAGCAGATTGGAAAAGAATCTAAAAAAACCCAGACAGGACATCACCCAGACATCAGATGTAATGGTATTTTGGGCAAACCAGGGGTGTTTCAACTGTATAAAAAGGGAGCCCCGTTTCAGGGGACTTTCAGATCACTCTGGGACGTCCCTCTGTGCAGATCTTGTGTGGTGAGCAGCAATAAACCCTTGCTTTTCCTACTCACGGCTCTCTCTGTTTTTTGTCATCCTCAAACTGATGTAAGTACTCCATGATATAACTTAGCTGTTAAACTTAGCTAGTTTAACTTTTTGGAAAATTAGAGACAACAGACTAGGACTTTTTTGGAGGCTCCTTATATATTATGATTAGACAATTGCCTCACCTGTATCACCTTCTTATTTCGTCACATCGCTATTAGTCCTAAACTGCCCCGTCCCAACTTTTTTTTGAACATGTTGCATGCATCAATTTCCAATTAAACGTTTATCTAAAAAAAAAACTACGCAGTTGATTAGATAAAACTATGGTGGTATGAGCTACAGCAATAGTAACAGGATATATATATATATGTATATTACACTACAGCAAATGATTTCAACAATAATATTAGCTAATATGGTGGCCAAACAACATTAGCTCGGCATATCGGAGACTAATTTTATCTCCGAGCTTTTTCACATGGACAGATTCATCTCTCTGCAGGAGCGCTGTTAATTACCTTTTGTCACAAGCGATTTATTGATTCGGCTCTCTGTGGGCGTGAAGACTTTGTGTGAAGACTCTCAGGGAAATGCCGACCTCACCGATTTGTATATCCATCATCCTTCCACGAAACAAATAATAAGCAGTCTGCTTTTCACAGCACATCACCTGGTGTCACATCTTAAATAAGCTTGGACTGACTATTGTTTTTTTAAATTTTCATTCATTTAATTGAACTTCATTCATTTCGATTGTAACTGGCAGACGTACATCAGGGAGAAGGCTTCAAGTTCAAACAAAACAAAACATAAGAGTTGCAGTAGGGTCCAGTGAATCTCAGACAAAATATATATATATATATCAGTACCAAGTTTCAATATGTATGAACGCAGAATTTCCAGGTTGTTTTTTTTTTTTACTTTCTATTATAGATATACTACAGTATAAAGGCAATTTTGTAAATAACCATGCACTTCTGCTCCACTTCTGCTTAAAATCCACCAAAACATATGACCCTTAAAAATGGTTCAGTGGGTGGAGTTGAATAAGTTTTGTTTTTAAGTCCCCCATGTCCACACATGTACACAAAGCTCCGCCCCCAAAACTTTCGGAGTTAGCATGCCAACTAGAGTTAGCATTAGCAAGGACTGTCCTGACATCAATTTCACATTCAACAGCTTGAAATTCGACGTACAAGTCTAAAACATGCTAAATTTTCACACGATAATGATTTATGAGGATGCAAAGGGTTGTTGGGGGGCGAGTCGGTCAAATTAAGAATGAGACACCAATCCGAATAGAAACAAACATTTTGGTCCAGAAGTCAGGTTTCAAAACTATTTTTTTTATCTCTCAGCTACGTTATACACTTGTTCTGAAACAATGGCTTAAACTATTTTTTATTGTATCTGCATAATTTTCCACAATATTTATACTACGAAATAGTAAGAAATTAAAACTATTGCTAAGGTGCTACACCGACGCGTAGCTGAGAGAGGAATTCAGGTTGGAAATATTTTATGACAATTCCAAATGCCTAAATGCAATATGAACGCTTCGCTTAAGTTGTTTAAAGCACACTTTATTGGCTACCAGCTATGGAAAGAAACAGGACTAACCAATCAGAATCAGGCATTTATGGCATTTGGTTTTATGAGGTAAAACTTAATTTACAATTTTATTTTAATCATTTCAGTGGAACAGTCATTAAGGAATTTTCTTTGCTACTATAGAGTAATCAAGCAAGCTCTGTTGACTGTAGATCATGCATCTAGTACTTTGTGGCATTCAACCAAAATGTCACACTTATCAATTTAATTCTACAGATTACGTCGTTTTATTTTGCACACTTCCTCACCCGCACTAAAATTAAACTCCTGGATACGCCACTGAGGAATAAATCAGACACAGGCTCAAGTTTTGCTCCTAAGTGTGTGTTTGGCTTCTTCTTTGTGTTGCTCTTTTCTTGATGTGATATTTGCCAGCAGGCCGCCAAAGCAAAGATAGAGAGCAGACTAGATAATAACATTTCTACATTGTTCGCTTCAAATAGACATCAACACATGATACAGGTTGACGGATTTTCCCAGACCATGACACACATGACGTCATATATCCATGTAATGCTATAATACTGTATGCGTAAATATGAGCATGGCGTGAAACTAACTACTCACGTTCCTTAGCTACATTATTTCTTGGCTTGCAGGGACAGATCTGTTTTGGTGCAGACCATCAATCTTTATCACTGTGGTGTTGTGCTCAGTTGCCGGGTGTTCAGATGATAAGAAAGCCAACCCCGAAGGAGTGGTAATTCATCCTATCGGAGATATGTCCTCTTGCAAGGAGCAATGAATAAATTTAATAACATCCATGTTTGGAGTCAGCATTTTCTGGACACGCTCAAAACGCCTTGAGAAAGAGCGGGATCACAGAAACATGGCTGCATTCTTTTTTTTTAAGTTCCCCTAAAAGTAAATAATTCAGGATGATGTTACTACGATTTCACAGCCGTTGGGAATTTAACATGGTTTAATTGAGCAAGGGCAGTCGAATCTTAACGCATACTGGAACGCTGATGAAGTGAGACTGATAAAAACCGAGCAGCCTCACGAAAGATATGAACCCAATTCCATATTCATTTTTCATAGTCCAATATTTAGACAGAATAAAAAAAAGCATAAAATTCCATTCGACTGAGGCAGGTGGAAATGGATGATGATTTATTACAAGCTCATGATCTCCCCCTCTTTTTACCTCCCTCTCCTTCTCTCCTTCTGTCGATCCATACATGATTTTATGGAGATGCCGGTGATCCTGACCCTTTCTGCTCTCCCGACCTGCCTGATCCATCCTGATGCCCTACCTCTGGATGGAGCGCTCATCAAGTGGATGCTACGTTCTGCCACTGAGAACGATGCCAAGCGGTGCAGCCTGGAGATTGCTGAGGACGGTGCCGCTTGAAGTACCATGGAAATGGTTTTGGACCTCAATTCCACATGGATATTCTCGCTGTGGTTGCTGGGACTACGGTTGCTGCGATGGCCTTGGGACTGCAATTACCTCGTACAGTTTTGCACTCAGGTCTACTTTAGTGAACAGTGGACTAGTTCAACAAAACAGACGTCATATAAAGCCATAATGAACTTTCTTTTACTTTTACACTATCCATTGTTACCCAGATGAGGATGGGTTCCCTTCTGA
This sequence comes from Ictalurus furcatus, assembly GCF_023375685.1. Classification (NCBI taxonomy): domain Eukaryota; kingdom Metazoa; phylum Chordata; class Actinopteri; order Siluriformes; family Ictaluridae; genus Ictalurus; species Ictalurus furcatus. The sequence continues at coordinate 6,617,088 of NC_071269.1, forward strand.
GTCTGGTTCCTCTCAAGGTTTCTTCCTCATATCATCTTAGGGAATTTTTCCCTCACCACCATCGCCACTGGCTCACTCAATAGGGATAAATTCACACACTTAAAATCTCTATCCTGTCTTTATATGTTTCTGTAAAGCTGCTTTGAGACAATGTCCATTGTTAAAAGAGCTATACAAATCAAATTGACTTGAATTGTTAAAATAGCATTCGCTATACACTATGTACAATATAAATATTAAAAATATAGAACGTACATAAACAACAGGGACAGGATAGTACTACAGAAGTGAGTCGGATTAAACATCTTCACGACGCTGTTACAAAGCGTGACTGGAGGCGGATGCAGGTGCAGGTCACAGTCTTTATTAGACACAAAACTCACGATTAAAGTAAACACGGTCTTCACCGGGAAACGAGAACATTCGAGGCATGGAAAACAAACGAGACTACTGATCCAAACAATACTAACCAGGATCAACTCAAGACACGATATAATACTGAGCGAAGTGCTCAGTCACCCAGGCATTTAAATAAAGAACATGATTAACTCAGGGCATGGACACCTGGGGCAAATTAAAGTCACTTAATACAAAATGCTCAATCCGGAAGCGAGCGAACAAAAACAATGTCACGTGACTCGTCAGGAGCCGAGCCAGTGCCTTCTGCTGGCCGTGGCGTAACAGACACAAACGCATTCCATACGTCTTTGGGTTAATTTTTCACTCATTTATCTTCATTGTGTAAATAATTTGAAGTAAAATATGCAATTCTCTGTGAAGTACTGTAAACAATTAAATAACAGTCATCATCATATCATCATTAGCGACCATGCCGATGAAAAAACCTACAAGGCGTTACACAAACTGGATTACTTTTCATTAGTGACCTATAGAAAACGTGCCACACAGAAAAGCAAAACATTAACTCAATTGCTCTTACATTGCTTCATACAGTGTCTTTGATGTAAAACAACCAGCATGGGATTTCTATTTTAAGAACTGTATGCTGAATTTGTACCAGAAGTGAATGCAATTACATTGCCTTTCCATTTTCATCAGTGCCTTGCAGTAATGCCACACTAAAATGCAATCACTGTCCAATCACTGCCCTAAGTGGTACTCAGGGCCTGTAATCACTAAAGGCAAGAAGGGACTGTATGGATATTTTCCATATAAAGGAAAGCCCCCTATAACTTTTCAGCTCGTTGTTTCTTTACTGAATGATGAACCCTGAATCATCGAGCTTTCCAGAATTAATACTAATTTCATATTATTGTTTTTTTCTCTTTTTTCTTCCACTGGTGTGATTCATTTTTCTTCCTCCGGCATGGAATTCTCTCCATATATTGGTGCTTAGAATGAGGGTTAAACCCTAGAATCATCCTCGGTACATAAGCTGCATAGTAAATGAAAGACACAATGAAAAAACGTAGATAGACAGACAGATAGATATATTTAGCAAAGCTGTGATATGTGATATGTTATAATATACTGGACCTGCTGATTGTGTAGCTACAGCAGCATCCATTAAAATGACTACCAAAAAGGATTTAGTTATTAAAGCCCTTATACAGTATATTTGTCCTCCTAATAAGTCAGTTTGTCCAAATGTTAGGTAATAAGTACTGACAAATAATCCAATATAGAAACTGCTGTTGTGCTTCAGAGTGGAACAGGCGTGTCCATTTGGTATAAGAATGGCATCAAGGCATTTCTGATACAGTCTTCATGGTGTATTTGGGAACTTGGATTTATTTGGTCGTAAATCTGCATTAGCAAAGCTGTGACTTTAGCAAAGCGCTCCGAGCTGAGGCTTCTAGTACAGTCTTTAGAAAGTCTCTGCTTGATTAATTCTACAGTGAAGTAAAGTAAAGCTCTTATTTTGATTAGAAGGAAGGATTCGGGATTCGGGAATTAGACATATTCTTCTTGTCCAACAGCATTTTCATGCTAGTTAGCTGATTAGCTTTATACAGTGCGAAGTCAGCATCGTTCCCAAACAAAGCTCCAACCCCTCCATTGGTCTTTCAACAACAACAATTATCCGCATGAACTGCATTCATTTCAGATAGATTACATGATGCTGCCATCTCTGCTGCTTTCTTATTGATTAAAAATGAGCATAACAATAATTAAATGAACATTTCCCAACAATCTGCTAGCTCAAACGGCATGCGAATTGAATCTGCTAAGTTTCTGAATCCTTGAAATAGTGATGTGATTGCAATTGTAATTGTAAGTATTGTAACTGGAAGTACAAGATCTACATTGACCAGTGCTAAACTGTGGAGTAAACTATGAAGACTGGATGCTTCTCCAGCGATTATAAAGCAGTTAAAAGCTTATGCATCATATGAATATTTACGAGAATATGTAGCATATAAAGCACCTCGCACAAGTATTCACCCCCCGGGGACTTTTCCATATTTCACAGTGTTACAGACTGGAACGGAAATTGGGATTTTGATATATCATAACTCTACACAAAAGTGCCAATAATATTGACATGTGGGTGGGGGGATGTATATACTTTGCAAATCCTTTACTTTATTAAAAGTTGTGATTACACATGTATAAAGATGAATGGTGGGCATGTAAAGTATCATGTGAGATCAATATAAACATACCTGTTCCTAGAATACAAAAAGGAGCTATCAAAACAAGTCCAGGACAAAGTTCTGGAAAAGTATGAATCGGTTTTATTAACAAAATTGAAAGAACATGGCAAGTCTACCTACAGGAGGCTACCAACCAAAATCAGAGGTCGTGTAAGGAAGCCATGACTGTGTAAAGAGGCCGTTAGGTAGAGACGCAACCAAGAGGCCAAAAAAGAGGTAGAGAGATCCACAGCCACAAAGCTGAGCTGCAAGCCGAATCCAAAAGGCAAAGGCTGGAGACTCAGCAAATATGTGGAATTTTTTTGTCTGATTAGACCAAAAAACTGAACATTTTGGCCTTGGAACAATGAGATACACTTGGTGGAAAACCTGACACTGCTCATCACCCTGAGAAAACCATTCCTACAGTGAAGCATGGTGGTGGTAGAATCATGTTGAGACTTCAGAACAGAGAAAAGATAGGGAGGGAGTGTGTAAGGTTATATCCTAAATAGATCAATTATAAACTGCATAAAGTGGTTTATTGCATCATTGCTTGGAGTCTTGGTCTGGATTTGGTCATCGGGGTCTGGCTTGCTGTGTGCGTGTGTGTGTGTGTGTGTGTGTGTGTGTGTGTTTGTCTTTGCAATTATCACTGGACTATATAAATATTGGTAGATAGACTCTACGTTGTGCCATGACAGGTTAATTAATGTTGTAATCCATAAATAAATGCAATGCTGGCATTTGGCACGTTTTCAACACAACAATCAATAAATACTTAACAAATGATATCGGCGTCAGAGCTCTGCCTCACAGAAATAATTAAACGTTTAAATCTAAACTCTTCCTCGCATTTAATAAAACATTTATTGCTTGTTTGTTTCATATAATGTTGGACAAATCTCTAAGTGCATTAACGATTCCAGTCCAGTCCCATTAGTTATTAGTTTAGCTTGATCAATGTTGCTTACTGTTATTAACTGGTAGGGGAACATTAGAGGAGACTTTCCCCTTGAGAAGTTTTTTTTTTCCACAAGGTTAGCTGGGTTAGCCTTTAAATGTAACTATAAACTTTTTTTTTTTTTTTTTTTTTTAAAGTATGATGCATCATTCTTTGAGGAGTAAAAATTGTAACTGTTGACAAATTACCTGGATGTGACAGGAATAAAACACCGTTATTGGAAAATAATCAATTTAGGGGTGGGAAAGTAGCTGCACTTCGGACCACCGTACACCGTCACTGAATAATTTCCCCTTGCATTTTGGTGTATGTTATTGGCATTTACATTGTATTGAATTGGCTCATGATTAAAAAAATAAAATAAAATCATGACACAGACAATCAGATTACAATTTACAACAACCAGGATGGAATACTAATGCACAATATTAGTAATGCATGATAATAAGAGTTATAAAGTATCTCAGAGAAACACAGGATATTTATCACCTCATAAGGTAATAGCATTATAAAAGAGAAGCTGACACACACACACACACACACACACACACACACACACACACTCAAAAGGAAATACCTGAGGGTGTTTCTGGATCAATGTTGAACTGCTCTCAGATGTGACCTGATTATTCAGTCGTTTCTTCAAGGCTGTGAGAGAATCTTTAGAGTAAAAAAGCTCAGCAATTTATGCCACCATCATAGAACCCTCACTGAAGCACTGTTTACTCTGACAAAATATCATCGCATTTCTACTGTAATGTCCACTTCTGGGGATACCACATGTCCAAAACTCTATTGCACTTGTGTATCATTATTTCCTTTTAGAACCAGGGTCTTATCCCAGACCTTTTTACGATTTGGTGGACAGGTTAGACCAACTGATTGTACTGGGGTGGCAATCTGGGGGGGCCAAAGACAAAATCTGTAGAAATCTGTAGAAATGATATGATGTGGCTCCCATGTTTGTGTATATCCTTTGTAGGACTCCTTCTGGACATGAAAGGCACTCAGACAAGTAACATTTTTGTCATCTAGCAAGTTAGAAAAAAATCTTGGAACTAACATAACATGAAGGCTACATCTTCAGGCGACAATTATGTTACAGTTACAAAATCAATATTACTAGCAAATAACAAGCTGAACAAATCAAATGTTACACCTCCAAATAATGTTAGCATAAGGGTTGTTCTACACTGAAAAAAAAAGCTCGTTGAATTTACTTAATTCAAATGCATACATCGGATCCATGTAATTGATTTTGTTTTCGTACATCCAACATGATTTGATCATACATTTTCAATGCCCTGAATAAAATCAAACTCCACACTTGCACCTGAGCTGAGGATCTAAATTAAGTTTAAAATAAGCAATGAAATCATTTTGTCATTTTGATGAGAATGTAATATTTTTTATGTAAACCATACATAATATTTTTTCTTAAATCTAACCAACCACGCATTCCATTTTTTTTCAGTGTACATGTACAAGAAACAAAGTTTGTTACACAATTTCTTATTTCCAGTATATCTTGATTGACAGACGTCTCATCCAATCAGTGGTAAGTATTCCATTCGCAGACTATACCTACCTTTTCTGTTTTGTCTGAATGGTTATTTTATTTTTTGATTTGTTTTGCACTTCTCGGCCACCGTAGTATTCTCCATTTCTCCATAATATAACATGGTGGACTCGAGAGTGTCTTATAGGTCTTACAGAACATTAAAAATGGCAAAAAATTATGTCGATGCATTCGACTTGGCATAAAGTGAATTAGAGGGAAAATTATTTTGTTTCTAGCCCTTACGGTTCTAAAGTTATTAGCAGAAATGAGTGCAACTTTGAGCTGTGGGTGGCGCTAGAGGGTTTGAGATAGCAACTCAAAATTTGCTATGGTAACATTTCAGACTGTCCCCTATCTGTGTGCCAAACTTCATAACTTTCCTATGTACGGTTCTATGGGCTGCAATAGTCTCTGTGCAGAAGAATAGAAAGAATACTAACAAGTACAATAGGTGCCTACACTCCTTTGGTGCTTGGCCCCCTAATATTGTCTTTCTGGGATGGCTATGCTTTATACTAGGATGGCACTGGCCACCCCTTAGCTATGCCCATGATTAGAACCAGTGTAAGGAGTCTGAATTGTGTTGTTAAAATGTTATTTGAAAGTGCAATAAAATTTTACACATAAAATTCAGTGGAAACATGCCTGTAGAGAAGCGGCTGTAGTATCTTTCGCTCTAATTGGCATATGCATTTAGATTGTGTCTGTTTCAATAGTGTTTAAAAGAGAATGGGTATCAGTAATGTCTGTGTTGTATTTCTCCCATTAAAGGAAAAAGCCGCACAACCAGAAATAAAACCAGAATGGCTGAAATTCATCTGGAGGGAACAACCTAAATGCTCCTGCGCTGAAAAGCTACTCTTCAGTACAACTTTTTTTTTTAATACAATATAAATGCTCTGTCACACTCACTCATTGAAAATATGTGTGTGGCTGTGTCATTGTGCATCATGCCTTGATGTTACACAAGTTGTTTTTCCTTTGTGAAGATTGAAAAGGAAATGTCACATCGATCCATGTAGTGTCTGTGCTTACGCAAGATCCGGGGGGAAGGTCAATGCTTTTAACCAGCATGCTCCGATATTCCTAACCTCCTCATCTTCTTTATTCACACCCCCACACACACACACACACACACACGCACACTGCTCTTCTCCTGGTCATCACTTCGCCATCATTGCTCCCTTTCTTCCTTTTGCTTCTCCTGACTGACCTTGTTCACTCCTCATATACTCTTTCTACACACAATGATTTCTCAGTGACAAATCTGATGGAAGGAAGAACTTCGAGCTTTTTTTTTATAGCAAGAGAATGCAAGGAACAGATGTGATGGCACTGGATTTGGAAGATTTGAAATGATGAAACCTGACTATGAGCTTTGTTGAGGTTGGTGATTCAAGTTCAAAAGTTCGTGGCTCCTGAGTGGTGTAACAGAAAACATTGGTCGTGAGACTCCGAGTTCTGGGAACGCCGGAAGTCCAAGAGAGCGAAACTGGCTCTCTGGGTGGGAGGGATGCTATACTCAATCCCCTGCCAATCAGAGCGAGACTAGGCAATCAGGGGCATCTGTAAGCTCATGTATGTGAAAGAGGTCAGATAGTACTTTGTGCTAAACTGATTACCAAACAGGGAAAAAGCCAATTCTGGGGAAGTTACACACATCCAGTTGAGTCATGCAAGTACTTATGTTCAATTTCTGGGTTGCCCATTCAAATAAAAACCTTCATAAATTAGAAATTAGAATGACATATTGTGGTTAATTCAAACTGTCAGACAGTGGCCACTGACGAATTTGTATAGGAATAATGAGCATAACTGATACACACTTCTGTTTTCAGAACATTCCACTTAACTGGGAATGTTTTTATATCTTGGTGGTGACCAAATGTCCCTACAAGGATAGGAATATCTGACAGTTTTGACCTTGTTGGGACATTTTACTGGTTCCCACAAGGAAACCACACAACACAAAATGCAGCTTTTATTAAAATAACATAAAAAACAATTAAGAGAGCCAAAAGGTTTCCTTTTAGATGCTGAGATTAAGGTTAGGGTTAGATTACATTTTGGCCTTGGTACAATGAGATACATTTGGTGGAAAACCTGAGACTGCTCATCACCCTGAGAAAACCATTCCTACAGTGAAGCATGGTGGTGGTAGAATCATGTTGAGACTTCAGAATAGAGAAAAGATAGGGAGGGAGTGTGTAAGGTTATATCCTAAATAGATCAATGTGGTTTATTGCCTCATTGCTCAGAGTCTTGTTCTGGATTTGGTCATCGGGGTCTGGCTTGCTGTGTGTGTGTGTGTGTGTGTGTGTGTGTGTGTGTGTGTGTGTGTGTGTGTGTGTGTGTGTTTGTGCGTGTGTTTGTCCAGAAATCTAATTTCTTAATACAGTTTTACTTCACTGGTTAATTTGTTAAAAAGCCCCCCCAGGAAGTGTAATTACATTTGTTCTAACGCTGATTCTACTTCGTGTGTATGTATGTGTGTGTGTGTGTGTGTGTGTGTATTAATGTTTCTCTGTAATGAGTTTACATTTCATTCAGTACACGCTGGAGTTATATTGTTAACATACATACACATTTTCCCCCCATTTTTAATTTAAAGAATAATTCAACTGAGAGAGGTGTATCGCTAATATAAAAAGCCGTAAAAATAAATAAAAGTCCGTATTTGATGGCGATTTCTGCCCCAGTATGTGTTTCCACCATTATTTATGGTCATAAATAAGGCAGGAAAAAGGAACCTCATTTAAACAGTATTTCTTTTATGGCTCCCCTAGTGTGTATGAAGGCCCCACAATGAGCCCGAAAATAACCATGAGGCAGTGAGACTCTCAGTGTTTCAGTGTAATTTCATTAAGGCTTAATGATAACTGCTCACATTCCGACTGCGTCTACAACCAAACTGGGAAAAGAGAGAGAGATGAAAAGACTTCGATATTCATCTCAAAGTGTAAGCTTTACATGAAAGATAGCTTTACAGCAACATTAAAAAACAGTATTGCGTAAGGAATAAAATAGGATGTTGACATGAGTCAACAATGACATTTTTTTCTATTGATTAGAAAAGACACGTTATACTTTTTATACTTATAGCCTTTTAGTACCAGATAACACCAAGATATGTTTGGCTGTAAATGATGAATTTTAATTTTCACTATTAAATACCCACTACCAAACAAAATGCTTTTCTTAAATGTTATAAGTAACTCAATAAAATTAAATCATAATACATTTTCATTCTAAAGTTAAGCTATGCTTGTTACAAACGCTAAAAAAAACTAACAATTAGGAATTCTTAGGAAGGATATCAACTTTTATTAAAAGTTAGCAATGTTGATCGAGCTAATAGCTAAACTAGGAACAACAGAAAATCTGTGGTACAGGACTGAAATCAAGAAAACATTTGTTCAACAGACAAGTTATGTTCAACAATAAACGCCCAGTGTGTACTTCTGGAAAAAACAAAAAAAAATCTAGCAAACGTGTACATGAATTCATTTTGTGAGTCAGATTTCAGTAAAAACATGCTGATGGATTTGTTTGTTTGTTTGTTACTTGTTTATTGAGTGTTCGGTTGTTGTAAGACCTACCATACGCCAGTATTACATTTATTACAGCATGAATTCACTTGGCATGCCACAACGCAGAATCTATTTCCCAATATTTACACAGTCCAGTCCAGTGATAATTGCATGCATGTATATATATATATATATATATATATATATATATATATATATATATATATATATATATATATTGTTTATCAATAATATTTTTTTTTGGTTTTTCTGTACATTCAACAAGTAACACAAAAAAGTTTGTGTAGATAAGTGGGAACGGATTATTACATCCAGCTTCCAGAAGAATCTTGATTGAGATAGTAAGCTAAGATTCAGGCCAAGACTCTGAGCACCAAGTCCAGAACTGGACCAGGACTCAGGAAAAAGAAAATCCCACCCCAACCAAAGTGCTCATCAGTAAGACCCAGAACCAGACATCGACTATGGACACTTTGGACCCTGAATCCCCCAACCAGACCAAGACAACAAAGATACCAAATAAAATGCAGAACAGTTAGACCCAGAAGCAGACTAAGACACCAAGCACCAAGACCCAGACCCAGAATATGACCTTGGGACCTGAAACCCAGAACCAGACCAAGACTGGTTAAGAGAAATGAGAAGTGAGCATCAGACCCCAAACAAAATGTTGAACAATAAGACCCAGAACCAAAGCAGAACTCTGAGAACCAAGGCCAAGGTTCAGATAAACACTTTAGATCCTGAAACCCAGAACCAGATCAAATGCTGAAACGTCAGAATCAGAAAAAGACTCTGAGCATGAAACCAGCACCAGATCTAGACTCTGAGAACCAAGGACCAGAACTAGCCAAGACTTAGAGAACAGAGATTTAGACCCCGACCAAACTGCTGAATTACTAATAGACACAGAACCAAACCAACCTTCTGAGCACCAACAAACAGAACCAGAGCAAGACTTTGAACCTTAAAACCCAAAAGTAGACCAAACCCCTGAGCAAAGAAACCAGAACCATAGGAAGACTCTAAGCAGCAATACCCAGATCCAGAACAAGACTTTGGTCCCTGATACCGAGTACCAGACCAAAGACTGGGAAGAGAGCATGAGACCCCAACCAAAATGCTGAACTGAATGTCCAGACTCTGAGCAATGGGTCCCAACACTAGACCAAGACTCACCAAGTGCACCAAGATCCAGAACCAGACCCAGAGCCAATCACTGGACACCAAAACCCAGATCCACATTTGACTGCAGCCTCCGTCTTGCCTGTTGAATACATTTGAATATGAATTGCCAATAATTACCCACTGCATACCCAGTGATTCATCATGTTTATTTCTGAGCAAGCCATGGAAATGTGAGATGTAATGTCCCAGGTGTGTATGTCTGCACAATGCAGAGTTTGAAAAGACAATCTGAAAAATTGTTCCTGCCAACGTCCCCATGGGCTCCTGTGTGGGTTTCCAATCTTCTTTCGGTCCTGTGCCAGGTTATGGGAAGTGAACGATGAAGACAGAAGACGTCTCCATCATTCAAGAACGTGGTGAATATTTGGCCTACGGTTGAAAAATAGACTGATCCCCTGGAGAAACTTTAGGGGTTTGATGCATTGCTAAGAAACACATGCAGCAGATGGGGAGGGGATGAAACCAAAGCAGAGTGAGACTACAAAATAGAGAGATCATTTGTGTTTGATGTTGAAAATAGCAGGTGGAAGTGTGTTTGTGTGCATGTGTGTGAGTCTGAGAGCAGAAGACAGTCTGACAGTGTGATGCAATAGCACAAGTGGAGCAGCAGTTTGTCTTTCTGATGAATGGCTCACTGGCCCGTGGGCTAATAGACCCTGTCTGAGATTTATGGGAAATTTCACCACAACAAAACAAATGAAACGGAACTGGGGCAAAAAATAAATGCTGTCACATGGAACGGTGGAGAAAATCGCATATTCGGCCAAACTATACGTGTGTTTTTTTAACATATAGTGGATTATACCAATGCTTTTGAATACTCAATTCCGATTGGTCAGAAAGTGTCACCTCTGGCTTACTCATTAGGGATAAATCCACACGTTTAAACTCTATATATCCTGAATTTATATGTTTCTTTAAAGCTGCTTTGAGACAATGTCCATTGTTAAAAGCGCTATATGAATAAAACTATACAAATGTACTACAGATCACATGCTTATAATATTGCGTCCACTCTAATATGTTATTATTTCTATAGTTACACAATGGCAGACCGTCCACATAAACGTATTTCTAAAAAAAAAAAAAAAAAAAAAAAAAAAGTATTTTCAGTGAGAAAATGCTTATTTAGCAATTTACAGAAGGAGTCTCCAGTGTTAGCACTTTATAACAGTCAGAAGTAATGCTGGAAGTTTTTCCTACACAGGAATGTCTTCAGGACGGAAGAATTTTTCACTTTGTAGCTTTTCGGTAAAATGACATGCTGTATAAAAAGAGAGGCTGGTCAGGGAATGACTGTTTATAGCTGCTATAATGTAAGTGATGAGAGGAACTTGTTTTGTGGATGTTCCACAACTTTAAAAATACAATTCATCTCATTCATTTATGAATTTGAAATCATTTTAATCATTGACAAATTGCTGTGGTATAAGAGGAGTCTTTAGGACCTGCTGTTACAGGAAAACAATCAACTTCTGGGTGGAAACAGTGACTCGGCTCTGCGTCAGGCTGGATTATTTTCCAATCAAATCGCACCCAAAAAAATGGAGAAAGGTGAGAGTAAGGGGTCAGGTCAAGGTCACCGCCATCTTCTCTTACGACTTCATTACCTGCGTAATTCCACTATAAAAACCACTTCCACTCGTTATAATGCCTCGAAAAATAACGTGAGATTTTAATAGGTGGTGCTTGAGGAATGACATCTTTCATCTTCAGCCCTGAAGAGCCATCACAGCTTTGTGTTTATCCCTCCATTTTCTTTCTTTTACAGCATCTCCTCTGGTCATAGTATGTAGAATTAAATTTGATATGGGTCACGATTTAAAACACGACATTGAAGCCGTACAGGGAGAATTACAGGCTTAAACATAATGTCAGATTATCTCTAGTGTATCGGGAACACTTATTCGTGATATTTAAAGATCGTATTTTTTTCCTTGTATTGAATAAATTGCTTGACAGGGTTGTAGAAAAATGTCAAAAGAACAAATGTACAGTACTTACAGAAGTTTTTATTTAGATTTTATGAATATGCAAATTAGGAACACCTCCATCCCTATACACCCTGTCCCTCATGTTGCATAGCCTGCATTTTTCATATACTCGTTATGCTCCTTTTTTTTCTTTTCTTTTTTTTTTTTTTTGTAAATGATGCAATAACACTTAACTGTAATGTGTGACCGATTCGGATTTGCTTTTTTAAATTTCTTTTTAAAGCAGCTTTAACCAGCTTTCAGGCTCAAATGAATTCCTCCAAAAGCATTTAAACACTTTATAAAGAGCAGTAGCTAAAATATAGTATGCTTGCGCTTGACTCCTCGTTTACCTCTAGGAAAAGGATTGGAGTCTTTCAATGGCTAAAAACCTCATTTTGCAATACTTGCTAATATTGTTTTGAACCAGACTTTTTTGTTATTAGTTTTGCTGTAGTTACTAAATGATTCATAGTAATAATTAGTATTAAAAAGTATTGCAGGAATTTGTAGGGTTTCGTATTGATATTGTGACTTTTCAGAGTTGTTCTGTTGTTGTTTTTTACACAACGTATGACAAGCAAGAACAACTTTACCAACCTTTAGCATGGCCATGACAACAGACGGCAAATTCAACAACAGTCCAGTACTAACCAGTTTAAACCTGTATAAAACAGTTTGAAATCGTTCAAATTTATTGTCAAGTCTAGAAAGATTTTCGGTTTCAACTTCCCCCACTGTAGCTACTTTTAAATCCATTTTTAAATAAAATAAACAAATCATTTTCTTTAAGCTTTGTAGTATGTGTGTTTTTTTTTTGTTCTTTTCACCTGGGGCTTTGTCTTTTACTGCTTTTCATTCGGTTAATCATTTAGCAATTTATTTCACCTTCATTTGTAGTTTAATTGGTGAATGATTTATTGTGCAGCACTTTGGCAGACAATTGCTCATCTTTTCGAGTTGCTGTAGAAACAGATGTGACTTAAATACATTTTGAGTTGCTGCAAAACGTAAAGTCGATTCCTTTAAAATCACTCGATATAAAGAAATTCGATTTATAAAAACTTCCCTGAATCACTGAAGCGATTTTTAGCGCTCACTGTAGATTTCATTTTAAAATGTAAAGCTTCATGTCTCGCTTCGATAAGATCGTTACACTGTAAAACCGGATAAGATCATTTAACTCAAAAAATTTGAGGAAAGTAATTACCTCAAAATTTTTAAGTTGATAAATCAATTTCTTTAAGCCAAATACACTTAAATATAACAAAAAATTAACTCAAACTTGTTATATTTAAGTGTATTTGGCTTAAAGAAATTGATTTATCAACTTAAAAATTTTGAGGTAACTAGTTTCCTCAAATTTTTTGAGTTAAATGAACTTATCCGGTTTTACAGTGTATCTCTACAGATTATTTGTACAAAACCAGAGAAACAAGTGGCCTATTCGTAACGATTATGTTCCGTTTTACTATCCTGTGCATCTCGCTAATAGGCAGGCATTTTATAAATGTCTCCAATCTGCAGGAACATTAAAGACAGGAACTTGTTTGTACAGCAGCTTCTGAAGTGGCCATTACAGACACGAGAGTGTTTCATTGCTTCCAAATCGCATAAACAAGTACGGGGAAAAATGACTGTAAATGCGATTATAAACAGCCTCGGGGTCTTAGAGTGAAATAAATTCCCAGAGATTTTTATTGCCATTTTGCTTGCATTTACATACAGCGCTCGCTGTTCTATAGTGTTGCCAGATCAGGTCAATAAAACCCCCCACAACCAAACCTTAAAATATCTAATACACTGCTTTTCAGTTCCAACATCATTATCCATCACTGCCAAATGCTTTGTAATAATTCTTCATAATTATTGTAATAATTCTTTCATAGCAACATTGCTTATAGTTTTAGATCTGACTTCCATGGAGATACACGGCCTTCCATAACTATTTACCTCCCCAGAACTTTTCCACATGTTGTAGTGTTCAACTTGGAACTGCAATGGATTTAATTAAGATTATATTATTCACTAATTATTATTCACTATATCATATTATTCACAAACCTACACAAAATAGCCCGTGATATTAAAACAGGGGTGAAAAAAATCAATAGAGTTTGCAAACCTGTTTTAAAATGAAAACCGTAAGTGCATAAGCATTCACCCCCTTTACTGTGAACCCCCTGTGAACTTGTGTGCAAAGGACGTGTCATGTGAGCTGAATATAAATGGTTTTATATTAGTCGACATGTCTAAACTGACAGCATCATGAAGACCAAGGCGCTATCGGGAAAAGTATCGATCAGGGTTTGATTATAAAAAAAAATTATAAAAACATTTTTTTAAACATTCTACAAATCCTTTTTAAAAGATGGAAAGAATATTGCACAAGTCTACCCTTCTATTATTATAGAGGGGAGCGAGGATGAGACACGTTCTCACACGGTCTGTGGATAAAATTGACATTCTTTAAATGGCCACACTTACTGGATTTGTAGAGTCGAGAGAGGTCATGTTCTCGTTTCTCATTCACTTCCTCGCTCCATCTTACACACATCTATCCACACACCCACACATCCTCCTCAAGGCCTGACGCATCGGTTTTAAGAGTTCACTTCTTCTATCCTATTGAACGCTGAGGGGTTTGAAGTACAGTACAAGAGCTCTGCAGAAACCTTATCTTCAGGAAAAGTAGCAAACTGTGCTATAAAACAAAGACACGCTGAGCTCTAACGGACATGGAGGGACAAAGTAAACGGATGAAACAAACGAGGGGTGTTAAGAACGGTGCTGTGAAACTTTAGAAGATGGACAATGGAAAGAAGAGAACGACTCGGCGCCTTTTTCTTCGCTGAGACAGAACGCGAGCGAGAACAAGATGTGTTCTGAATTTAAAAGTCTCTCTCTCGGATACCTTCGAAATCATTTACCAGCTTCTCCTCAACTATTTTTTTCTCCATAAGCCTTTCTGCACAGTGGCAGAATTTCCATCTATTTACTCGAAGGTCACGCTGTTTTCATGACCTGCCTTGGAAAGCGGCCTGGGCGATGGTGCGAGCGAAAGGTGTGATCTAAATATAACCACCATGCTGAGCATTCGCAAAATGAATTCGCAGGATATTAAATTTGGAAACGCGGTCCACGGAATAACGATAACCGCCACGTGAGCGAGCGGCCGAGCTGCCAACGTCTCGAAGGTGCCCGTCTGCAAAATGACCATTTTGTCAGGAAGATGATAGAGGGAGGATGATAAGATGAAAATGTGAGGAATCTGTCCATGAAATATTTTGTAATAAAAAAGAAAGGCGATTCGTATCCAAAACAGGAGATATAGATCAGTGAAGCAGCTGAAACCTTTCTCTTAAATGATTTAAACAACAAAAAGATGATGCTACAAATTGGGAATTAAACGGGTGTCAAAAAAATAATAAAATAAAACAAAGGCAAATACAATTAAAAAATATTTTATATAGACCTGTCTTAAAATGCTGGTACTCATCCTTCATACGTAACAATTGTTTTCTTAGCATAAGTATCCATTCCTGTATTTAGGTCTAACATTGTCCTCCTGTCTGCATCTCGGAACAGCATACCGAGGGACGTAAACGTCCAAACTTCAGCAGGAAGTCCTCTTGTGCTCGTACCAATGCTTCCTCGTCGATGTATACCGCCGCCCTCCTGGCTGTAATGTAGTACTGCACCTTCCTGAGGCTCCAGCCGAGCACGTACATCAGCAGGCCACAGACGGCGGCTGTAGAGCGACCGACGCCCGCGTTACAGTGCACGTACACGCTGTGACCGTTTTCTAACAGCCCGTAGAGCAGGTACACAGCCTGGGGCAGCATTCGCACACGTCCTGCAGGGGGCGACATATACAGCAAGACACATTTATTTATTTATTTGTTTTAGATAGGACTCAGAAATGATCCGCTCTGAAGTAAGCATGCTATATCTAACACAGGTTGACCGTAACAGATGAGCAGACCTGCCAACCTTCTTACATTTTAAAATTGCCGCACATTGCTACAAGTTATCAAGCAAAATTTGGCAAAATAGGTGTCTTCTCGGGGGGGGGTCGGGGGGTTGCCTCACACCTCCAGGGTTAGAGGTTTGATTGCCGCCTTCACCCTGTGTGCACAGAGTTTGCATGTTCTCATCGTGCCTCGGAGGCTTCCTGAAGGTACTCCAGTTTCCTTCTCCAGTCCAAAGACATGCACTGTAGCCCGACTGGCATCTCTAAATTGTCCGTAGTGTGCGAGTGTGTACACGATTGTGCCCTGCGATGAATTGGCACCCCATCCAAGGTGTCTTCGGCCTTGTGCTCTTAGCTCCTGGGATAGACTCCAAGCTCCCCGCAACCCTGTGTAGGATAAGTGGTACAGAAAATGGATGGATGGATGGATGGATTGTTGGAGGCATCTTCTTTTTTCCACTCCAAATATAAATGGCAGATGAGCCAATCAACATACGAATCTGAAATGACTGCCGTTTGCACGGGTAACTCTCCAATATTAACGGACACCGCTGGAAGCCCCACCCCCTCCATCCCACCATCTCAAATGTGTCATTTTTGGCCAGTGCTCTTGTCTTGAGTCCAACATGTAGCCTCGCCTTCTGTCAAGGTAAATGCAGAATATTTTTTGTCTTCATTACTGTGAAATAATTTCTGTTCACCAAAAAGTTTCAGTCAAAAATGGCACTTTTGACTTTAACAGTCATTATGAGCATGTCTTTGTTACTGAGTTACTAAAACACTCCAGAAGGTGCCATTTCAAACCGTTATGTTGAACAATAAAATGTTTCATATGTTTTTACGTCCTAAGAATTCACTCAAAATGACCTGTGAGCATCTCAACACCTTTTTAGTCACAAAGAATGAAGGAACATACCAACAGGCATGAATATGCAAATTGGAAATGCGTCCATGTTTCCTCCAGTCATCCCAAACTTGCATCTTTCTCAAACTACACTGCTAATGCTTTTCTTTTAGCAGTCGTACATTATGCTATAATAATAATAATAATAATAATAATAATAAAGAAGCAAAATACTTGATATATGTAATATTGTCTGTTCAGTAAGATCAGAGATCCTTACTTCTTAGACTCATAGCTCCAGGAAGCAAACTTCAGACCCCGAACAGTGGATCGATTTTACACTCATACTCTTTTGTAAGCGCTTATGCTTTCCAGAAGTCACTTCTGAGCAATATGATGCCCACAGCAAGGATGGACTTTAATAAAAAAAAAAATAAAGCTGTACTTACCATGTCACTACAGAATCTAATATAATAACTTCAAGTAATATCCAGCTCTCTGTGGTGTAAACAGAGAGCGCTGTAATTTTGAATGCTTTTTCAGTGGACAGGGAAATAATCTAACTCTATGAAGTGATAACCTTGTATTAATGCAGTAAGAGATATGTTTACCCCTGAGTGTGTTTATCCCTTATCAGCCCTGCTGTACTAACACTTCCTAACCTCCTATCGTACTCTTTTTTTAACCTTTGTGTAGTATTTAGCTATCGGTTCTGCAGCGTAAACAGTACTGGTCGTCCCCACTGAGAGCTGAGGAGTAAAATCGGGGTTGAGCAGCAGTGAAGCAGGTGTGAACTCAGGTGAAGGTTGTGCCTCAGCTGTTTTGGTATTTCGAAATTCATTAGCAAGTCCACCAGGCAAGTCAAATCTCCAGCTTGGTACAAAAGTGTCGTGTTTTGCTTTCCTGAATGACCAGGCTAAAAAGTGATAGCTAACATAATACCATAGCATAGGGTGAGATTATTAGGACTATTTATCCACCAGGCAACCACAAATAAACAACTAATATCCCAGACAATCTGGGCATCACCCTGGGCATCTGATTTGTCCACCCCTATATTTTATATTATAAAATATATAATGCGGGTGTGGCTCAGGTGGTAGAGTTGGTTGTCCACTAATCGTAGGGTTGGCAATTCGATTCCCGGCCCACATGACTCCACATGCCGAAGTATCCGTGTGCAAGACAATGAACCCCGAGTTGCTCCTGATGGCAAGTTAGCGCCTTGCATGGCAGCTCTGCTACCATTGGTGTGTGAGTATGTGTGTGTGTGTGTGAATGGGTGAATGAGACACAGTGTAAAGCGCTTTGGATAAAAGCGCTATATAAGTGCAGACCATTTACCATTATGTATTATAAAAGCATAGATACTGAGACTGTATCTAATTTTTATAGTATACACACCCTCTGTGCTCATGTCTGGAGTTGGGATCCAGACGTAAGCCAGACCACAGTCTCTGTACAGGTACATCATGGTCTCCGGGGTCATATGGTCGTCGGGGTCACGCCGGCAGCCGTGCGAGTTGCTTACGACGTCCCACTCGGTCTGGAAGTTCATCACGGCCGTGACGCCCAGCTCGTGCTTCAGCTTCAGGGTGACGTGCTCAACTCGCCGAGGGCAACTGCCCAGCCAAATCCGTGGCAGGATCCTGCACACAACAAATTTCAGACTTTCACAACTGTAAGCAGTATGACAAATCCAAACGATGGTCCGTGTGGTCCGATGTTCCTTTAGTTTTTAGTTCACAACTATATTTCCTACATGCAAATACTTCCCGTACAAGCAGTCATCCACTAGAGATGAACTACGAGCAAGACAACCGACTTCATCTTCCTTGGTTTTTTCACGATCCCAAAAGTTTCCCACATAACTTGTTGTTTTTCTTGCTAAACCAGCTAACTAACAGACCCGAGCTGATGTAGATGTACTGATGATTAAAAAAACCACGATAATTGTAACGTTTAACATTCGCTTTAAGCAAAAGTTGGTTAAAAAGTCGGTTCACTCTGAATTGGAAAGGATTTAGGAGGGTGGGAATGGAATTTTCATGTCGATCAAGATCAAGTCAAGTGCATTTTGGTGAGCTTTAACCCTGCAAACCGCAAATCGAAAACAAGACTTGTTTACGTAAACTGACTAGTTAACGTTAAACGTTCGCTATAATCACATGATTTTTTCCTCCATGTTCCTCTGGCAAAAAAAAGATGATGCTTCCTTCCTTAAGCTTATCCTGTTATGAAAGATTTTTTTATTCTGATGGGTGTGGTCTCTTCCAACATGACCCCGCCCCCCCATTCAGGGCTCACCGAATGGTTTGATGAGGATGAGAATGCTGTGATCAGTGATGGTCTTCATAGTCAATAGATCTCAACATAACCAAACACAAGTCGTTGTGAGATTTTGGAGCAAGTGCTCTCCTTAACCATCATAACACCAAATGAGGGAATATCTTTCGGAAGAACCATGTTTCTCTCTCTAGTACAGTTCCAGAGACTTGTGGAATCCATCAAGCTGAATGAGTTTCTCACCTGAATGAGTACTTTGACCTATATTGAAACATGACTTGCCACTGAGAATTGATTCTTGAGAATATTTTCAGAGGACCGTTTTTCTATGCTTTCTATGCTTGCACTTTCAAGAGCTTTTCAGGTTGTACCTTTTTTTTTTAAAGACTACATCGAACAGTGGCGGATTTTTCCAGCCAGCTTGGACCACACTGAGATTTTCCAGGCATTACAAATTATTTCATCATTTATTTACAGAGGTATCTAAATCAGGACAGAGAGCATCAGGTACATTTAGTCTGAATCAGAGTGCGTTTATTACCTATTTAATAATTTAAGACATTTCAAACGTATGATGACAATTTACATATAAAGTGCCTTTTTTTATTTTTATTTATGCATTTGTGTGTGTGTGTGTGTGTGTGTGTGTGTGTGTGTGTGTGTGTGTGTCTATTTTCCAGGTTTTCCAGTACTTTGGACCAGAAACCTTTTCAACAAATTTTCCCCTTTTAATCACATCAGAATAAAACATAACCTGCTCTGAATTCATTATCAATGCGAGATTCTTTGGATGACAAACTCGTTTAAAAAAATCTATTAACGTATGCAAATGAGGCAATAGATGATAAAATATCTGCTGATTTGCCTATTTAAAAAAATCCATTTTTCAGCAAAGAGGGTATTTTTTTCTTTTTTTTGCTCAGACCTTCAGATATCAATTGAGCAAAATATTGTTATTTCATGGACGTCTTTACAAGCAGTCTTAACACATATGAGAAGTTAAGACTGTGCATGAATATGATTTCAAATAAAAGCTGTGAAATATTAAGAAAAACCGCAGTCAATGTGTGGCTTTAAGTATTTTTAAAAATTATCTATTTTATTTATTTTATCTATCTATCCATTTATTTATTTATTTTTACATGAAAGTTATAAGTGGAGAATGTAGAAAAATTAATCAAATATTGAAAAACTTTTTGAAAAACCAGCACGTTTTTCCACGTTATCCTACACGAATGCACGTACAGCGGTTTTTTTTTGGTCCTAGAAGAGCTTCCAAAGTTCAAAAATTCTTTAATTTTTTTTCAGAGAAGCATTGAACTACATCAAGAGCTTTTTAATTATTGATTTATTGAATTTTTTAAAAATCTCCTGACCCCGTCTCAGGTCACAAGTCAAGTCAAGATCAAGCCAGGAAAACAAAGTGCTGGCGAACAAAACATAATAATATTCCATCGCTATAACATAAATAAAAAATAATAACAGCTTGTGTAACCTCGGGATGTTCACCAGTACGCAACGTGATGTCCCAATTTAACAGCTTAACTTCTCGTGATTTTCTGCCTCCAAAGCTGCAGCCAAGACAAACAACCTCCTCATCACCAAAGGCATTACACCAACCTTTATTTAATCTGCATTACTGATAATAATACATCTAATCTAAACAGCAAACTTGGTTAGAACTAGTAAGTACTGGCAAGAGTTTTATCATGGCTACAGACACCTTTTTTTACCTCCCATATAGGGACAAAACGTGTACCGAGTGTGTTACTACGTATCTTTCTGAAGGAGAACAGAGTAAGGAGAACTGCTTGAACTTGTGATGAGACTGATATTTGAAGAAGAGTGAGAAATGGACCCACAAGGAGGAAAAGAAAAGCAAAAGGACCCTCGCTGGGTAGAATACGGAGGTATTTTTAGAGTCTGTGTGACAATCAGACCCCTAGCTTCTCCTCCTCCCATAGTCATCTCATTTATCCATTTGTCATCCTCTCAGACAGAGAGAGAGAGAGAGAGAGAGAGAGAGAGAGAGAGAGAGAGAAGGATGAGGGGGGTGTAGATTTCACATTTAGAAGAAAAAAAAAAATACAGCCTTGCTCCATCTTTCTTCCTCACACTCCCTTCTCACTGAGGCTGAGCAATCTCTTTAACCTTTTCTTCCTCTTTTCTAATGAAACTCTGAGCACAGACCTCCGTTATTAGAATCAGGTGGTCTGCAGGGTGAGACTAAATAAATAAATAAATAAACAAATAAATAAAAGTGTTAAGGTGAATTTGAATAAAGTTTTGAATTTGCTTTTGTAGGTAGGAATGATCTACCTAAATAAACAAATAAATATGACAATATACATTTGCTTGATGTTAAAATAGTTCACATGGCTTGGTTTTATCATCTCTGAAGCATTCCTGACTACATACATATTGCAAACCACGATCTAGAAAGTGCCCTGGCTTGAACTTAAATGCTCTAACAATAATTAGGCTAAGGTTTACAGATTAACCAGGCCAGAGAGGACATTCACACATGCTCAGAGACTAACAATATGACACAAATGGTCTACTACACACAATATATTATTATTATTATTATTATTATTATTATTATTATTATTATACTATGTATTTGAGTATGTAGTACCTGACTTTTGTAACGTAGTAACATCTCAAATTAAAACGGAACCACCACCAAAAAAAACCAAAAAAAAACCCCCACCAAAACAGCCACCAGATTTTAAAAAAAAATGTCCTTATGCAATATTTTGCTTCTAATTTGCATCAAAGTGTAGCAGCGTTCTCATTCAATGCTTTGGCATTTTAACAATTACACACCAGTGCAACAGAGTATAATATTAATGCTTATGTTTACATGCACATCAATATTCCAACATTAATCCTAACTCAGTGATATTCTAATTAGCATAGTGACATGTAAATGCTGCGATCCGATTGCCCGATGCAGATTAAGACGATATTGCTTCTCTAGAACTCAATTATAAATCTTGCATGGTAGCACTACTTGTATTGTTCTCTGCTTGATATATCGCTTTGCTTTCATTTGTGAGTCCTCATTTGTGAGTTTGGATAAAAGCGTCTGCTAAAGGAATAAACGTAATTGTAATGTAAATTTAATATTCTGATTCCCCGCATTTCGATTCCCGCCCCTGGATATACGCCTGTTTTAATTGGAAATCTGTTGCATTAATAAGCTATTAGTGATATTATTCACTATACGATGAACTATTTGGCAGCCATTTTGTTGCCATGTCCTTTGCTGTGCTATGAATATCAACTAGAATCTAACGCTAACCCTAACCTGTAAACCTAAAGCTTAACCCTAACCCTAACCAAACCCTAGAATCTTTTATTAAGTTTCACAGCACGTCGGCAAACACACACTAACTCTTCCTCCTTTTATATGATGCCATTAGGATTGTTAATATAAACACAAAATGTTCGTTAAATCGATGTGTAACTAAATAAGTGACTTCAATTAAATAATAAAATAAGTGACTTCAACTTGACAGCTGGTTCACATTAGTGAATTTGTTTGTTTGTTTTAAATGTTACATGCTAGACTTCATACTAGCTTTGTGAACTGATTCGCAAAGAAAGCTATGTACTGTGCTAACCACATACACTCACCAGAGACACCAATGATCTCTGCTACTTCTTTCCCAGCTTTATTGTTTTTATTTTGTAATGTCTCTACACTCATTTAAAGATGAAACCTTATAGCGGTTAGAAGTTTTTTGTCCATTTTTGCACTTCAAATTGTAAACGGGAACTAGCTACAGGTAAAGTTGTGAACGGGGAACTAACTGAAGAAACGTTGGACCACGTGCGCCATTGGTTTGGTCAGAGGAATCGTTCAAGACAATCTTTTGGATTTGTCACTTTAACATGTCCGTTATGTCCTCAATTGCATAGAACTGATCAAATTTCAACTCGAATGATGATTTCGTGTGAACGTCGGGTAATACGTGCATTCGTACAAACTTGATAGCTCTCATATGATAGAAACATTTTTCCAACTAGCTGAATTTTCATGAGTGGCACGTTTTCGAATTTATTCAAGGCCCAACGATACCGAATCTAAACAGCGTAAACGCTGTATTCAGGACATAATGATAGCGTGCTGGTATAATAGAGGCCATGCGACTTTGTGCTCTCAGGGTAAATTACTGTACACGTCATCACATGTCAAAGCTTTCATGAGAAACAAGACAAACTCAGTAAACTGTGTCCTGCGGCTGTTGTATTAATTAAGCTGCGCTATTCAGAGCAATCCGGAAGAGCGCGTTGTGTTCGTGTAGAGGACAGACAGATACAGCGGGGGGACCTTGTAAAGGTTCTGACCAATTATTAACCAGCACGTGTATTGCTTTTTCTGCCTTTCACTCCGGTTTTTCTATTTTATACCTGAACAATGGCATGATTGCAGGAATAACCCTCTCCTATCTTTGGGAGACAAAATTACATCAGTATAAGGTTTCATTTTTGGCATATCAGCTTCATATCGGATTATTCGCCGTAAATAGCGCAACAGCACCACCAGTAGTCTTTTTGACTTTGTTATTTATTTACTAAACGCTGGATAAAATAGCCTACATCAAGACGTCAACTCAAAGTCATAATGCATTACATATTTAACTGTCTTTAACTCCAGCACCTTTAAGGACATCTGGACTAAAGCATTTCTACTACTTCAAGCACTATAATGAACTCCTTTCGAGTAAATAACACGTGGAAATGGCCTTGGAGATGGCTACAGAGAATTACAAAGTAAGAAACAGTGAGAGGAAGTCGACATGGGTGTGTTAAAAACAGAATCAGAGTCACATCGATTCCTTCTCTCTCTCAGTCTCTCTTTATTTGCTTGTTGTGAATCATGAGTGAGCAGACGCCTAAGCTGCGGCCCTCAGGCGGTTTCTACACCCAGATCAATTTAGCCTCTCTAACACATTCAATTTGGGCTTCCTCCAATGGATTTGGCCAATGGCATCCCATCACGAGCTATTTATGAGCTCCCTCGGCAAACAGATATATTCTGTGTCAAAATTGTGCGTGGGTGCAATCTGTTTTTCTCTCTCCATTCATCACATTTATTAGAGAACCGGGCTGAGGGAGACATCTACAAATTATTACAGGTTAGAAAGTTTCTACAGAGTGCACAAAGAGAATACAATTCACTACGTGCCATCGTACATGTCAGACACTGTCAGAGTGCCATTATTTTTTAACATAATGGAACCCATTCATTCGAGGTTAACGTTATTACGTGCCGTTCCTGCCCTCGACTCCGGGTCAGATCTTCTTTATGACCTCTGAGTCAACTGAAGTTGAAAAGCTTTGCTTCTCTCTGTGCTTTCTAGTTCCTTTTCCTTTACGTCCTTTTCACAGTAAGGGATAGAAATTAGTGCTAATAGCTGAATATCTACATAACAAAGACATTCTGCTCATTCTAAATCCACGTGCAATACAAATATGCGAGGAATAAAACACTTTTGGACATGCCGTTATACGAAAATAATCAACAACTGAGTGGTGTGATGACGCAGCGCATTAAACTTGATTATTTTCCTCTAACAGCACTTTTTTTTGTTTTATTCCTCTTATGCCACAGCAATTCGACAACAATTAACATTTTTAAATTTATTAAAGAGTGATATTAGTGACATTTTATCCATTTATAGTAACATTTAACATTTGGAACGTCTGCAAACAAGTTAGTTCCTATTGTCCCTTGCACAAGTTAGTTCCTGTTGACTGTCTCACCAGTCTCTCGTTTTTTTTCCCCTCGCGCTCGAAGTTCATAAGAAAAAACGCCGCTTGTCATGTTACCAACAAACCACAAAACATACACTCAAAACGCTGGAAAACTTAAAGTTACAGCTTTACATCTGACTGCCAAGCGCTGACACTGGAGACTCCTTCCAAATATGTTAAATAAACGTATTCTTACAGAAAACTTTTACACAACAGCTATACAATTTTATTTACGTAGCACGTCAACCATACAAGTCCCCGTGAAGGTTATTAATATAGAAACGATAACAGAACATTAATTAACCGTTTGATTTGAGAATTCGACAGTAACTAACAAATGTGGTCGCTGTCTTTTAAGGGTGAATGCTAGATGTTGAGTGAATGAGTATAAATGACAGCAAAAATGTCTTTTTAATTACTAACAAAATGAGACTCTTGTCCTTATATAATGAGTGGTTTTGTCTTGCATTCTGCTCTGCTCATGGGAATCGGCACTGCTGGATAATCCTGATGTTCTACAGCACGGGAGAAGGACTTGACTTCTACATCCTTCCACAGAGGCTGAGAAAACACATTAAATTATGATGGCTGAAAATGAATATGGGACGCAGCCAGCAGCACGAGTGTAGTTGTGATGCCACTGCACTGCGTTTATCGAGTCAGTAATCCTCTGCCCCTTGGGGCTTAATTAATTTTACACTATAAATTGATATACATGCAAATTTCCACATTACAAAAGGCAGCCGGAGAGGGAAAGAAAGAGAGAGAGAGATAGAGAGAGAGGGAGAGATGGAGGTTATTATTTCATTTAGTGGTGGAAAAAAATCACTGTCAACGTGAAGATTAATTTCTTCTCAAAAGATTTATAAATAAAAGTTGGCACGTTTGGTGAAGGAACTCATCACAAAGACTTAAAGACTAGAAAGTCTGTGATATTGAGCTGCTGCAAACGAGGAAACAGAAAACCCCAAAGACGCTTAAAAAAACGAATTTCAACTGAGTCAGAACATGTCAAAAACGCCAGGTCTTGTTGGGTGTTCCCAGTATGCAGTGGTTAGTACCTACCAAAAGTGGTCCAAGGAAGGACAACTGGTGAACCGGCGACAGGGTCGTAGGCGCCCAAGGCTCATTGATGCGTGTGGGGAGTGAAGCCTAGCCCGTCTGGTCAGATCCAACAGAAGAGCTACTGTAGCACAAATTGCTGAAACAGTTCATGCTGGCTCTGATAGAAAGGAGTCAGAACTCACAGTATTCAAAGCTTGCTGCATATGGTTGTGCGTAGCCCATGCTGACCCCTGTCCACCACTGACAGGACCTATAATGGGCATATGAACATCAGAACTGGACCATAGAGCAATGGAAGAAGGTGGCTTCTCCAGATCTCAATCCGGTCGAGCATCTGTGGGACAAACAAGTCCGATCCATGGAGGCCCCACCTCGCAACTTATAGGACTTAAAGGATCTGCTGCTAACGTCTTGGTGCCAGATACCACAGCACACCTTCAGAGGTCTTGTGGAGTCCATGCTTTGACGGCTCAGAGCAGTTTTAGTGGCTGAAAGCGTCCTGTACAATATTAGCCAGGTGGTTTTAATGTTATGGCTGATTGGTGTACCAAGCTGATTTAATTAATACTAGAGGTAAAAACCGATCAATCGGCACCGATAACTGATTGCCGGAACAACACCAATAGTTTTTTTCCCACACTTATAGTTTTTCCCGGTTAGGTCCATCGCGGGAGTGGCTGAGAAGGGTCCGCTGTCGTTACACGGTACGAGAGCGACCTCTAGAGGCGGAATAAAAACTATCCCTGGCAAATTTTGTTGTGCTATTTGAAGTGTTTTTTTTTATTATTTGTTTTGGTCATCTCTATTTTAATATGTTATTTGGAGTGTTGCGTTTTGGTTCAGTTAGGATGTACATCTTTTATTTACTTGAATATTTATTCATAGTTAATATACATTAATATTTAATATTTCATTTTAAAACGTACAGTACATTTCCATGGTACAGTCAGTACTGTTTATTTTTGTAGTAAAACTCAGCAGTATTTTACTTTGAGTGTTATGCTTTCATTCAGTATCAATTTTAAAAACTATTGGTCGATTAATCGATTATCGACAGACTGCACCGCCCGACTTAGTTATCGATATCAATAAACTCCACTATCGGTCGACATCTACTTAATATGAAGCTAACTTCTATCTCAAAAATAGACTACATTCAGAGCTCCTGAAAAACAGCGTGTCATCTTTTCTAATTCTTTCCTGTATTTTGTTTTCTACCTCAGAGCCGTTTCAGTACATAATGATGCCTCGGTCACGTAACAGCAGATCAGGATTGGTGGATCACGTCTAATCATGGCTTTGCAGTAATGTGTTTTTCCGATAATAATCTGCAACTGTGGATCATTACAAGTCTAAAAAGCCTGAAGAAAGCTCCAAAGACGAGAACAAAACAATAATGCTATAAATGGTGACAAGCTGACTTCCTGGACAAGATACTAACAAGGCTTTTTACTGTATATGGTGTGTTCAAACAAATCATCTTGTTCTTTTCCACTGTTAACGAAGATAACAATTTATACAAACACAGAGCTCAACTGGAAGACAAATTAATAGAAGAGAAAACCTGAAGGAAGGAGGGTTTATAGTTAATGTGTCAGTCTAGTGAGTGAAATCACCTTCACCCTCACACACCTTCTGAGACACAATTGGAGGAAGCTGCATGAAAAAAAGCATCTGCTGTTGTATGAAAAGAGATTTCTGAGACGTGCATTTATTATGTTTGACCTTTTGTTACTTCCTCTTTTTCTTTAAATCCGTTGATTTTAATCCACTTCATCTGAACGGCCTTCCCTCAAGTACTCGTTTCTTTTCCCATCAGAAACTACATGCTAATGTTCAGAACCTTGTAGTATTAATGCTCGATGATGGCGGAATTCACACTCGGCGTACACAATGAGACACATACACACGGTTTATCATGTTTTCTTTCACAGAGACAAGCACAGGTGTGTGATGTCCTGACCTCCGCTGGAGAGCTTTGACCCTGTTGGAGTGTATTAGAGAACAATCACTCATATTCACAAGCCTTGCCATTCACTAGAAAAAGAGAAAGAAAGACTGAAAGAAAAGAATGCGTCAGCCTTTACGCTTATTTACACAAGCATGTCATTTGTGTAGTGTTGTACAAGAGTACATTTTTGTACATTTCCATATAATGTACAGTTAATGTGACTTGTTGCTCCGATTTTATATACGGATTACAGTCATGGTGCCGTATAAAAGGTGGAAGAGTTAGCGCTGCGGTGGCTGAGCTGCATTAGTGGAAGATTTTCTTTTATCTCAGGACTTGCTCGTTCACCGTTTAGATGTTGTTTTTGTAATTTTCAGCCCATTGATTCCCATTTATTGACATGCTCGTGAGTATGAACAAAATCAGAGCCTTTTCCGTATCTGGTGAGAATTTTTTACCAGAAATATTTACACACAACGTTACTAAATAACTGAAAAATGATCATGATAAATTGTCTTTTGATAGGTATTTGATAGCTATAATACAGCATCGTTGTTATCGCTCTAGTACAAAAGTAAAAGAACCACACTTCGGGAACCATGCGTGGAGCGTCTGATATGTTTCGTACACTTTACAAGACACAAGCTTCAGAATCATAAAGGCTGCGATCTGTTTGGCTCTCTACACTTCGGTGTTTAAAGACTTCTGTACACTGGTTTCCGACAGGAAAAAAACAACTTGGCATGGAAAAATACAGCGTCTTCTTGTAAAAGTAGGTGGTTCTTGGCAACTTTTAGTGACAAAAAGTACCGTAGTGGTCATCAACCCTGTTCCTGGAGATCTACCTTCCCTAAGACTTCCATAAGAGTTCTTTAGCTCCAATCATAATGGTGCCCAACTGACCATCTAATCATGGCCTTAAGAAGTTGAACAGCTAAAAGAGGTGGGTTAGATTTTGGTTGGAGAAGAAACCTGCAGGAAGGTTGATCTCAAGGAAGAGGGTTGGTGACCACTGGTCTACAGGAATCTAGAGCTCTAGCTCATGGTATAATTTTGGACCAGACTATTTCTTCACCGGCACCGAGAGCCGAAGAGGATATAAAGAGAATGAGAAGCGGTGTGATTAAATTAAAGTGTCTGTCATTGTGTTTGTACATACGCACTTGGAAAAGTGCATGGCCTGTTGTCCAGCGACGCTGAAGTAGAAGTTTGTCGTGTGCCTCATCTCGTCCGTGTGGCCGCTCGCCTCGATCCAGTGACCGATCGGGTGACAGTACACCCCGTCCACCATGTCACTTTGGTCATACACACACTCCCGATCGTGATGTGGGCCGTTACCTGGAGACGAAATTCTAGCATTAACACTTTCTGTCCTCTTGCTCTTTGTGTTTGTCTGGTTTTAAAGAAACTTGAACGACCAACCACCCCCCTTTGCGAAGTGACTTATTGCACGCAGTTTCAATTCAATTCAACTTTCGTGTATTCGTGCAGGACAGGAAGTCGGGGTCGTAATTTCTCACATAGCTGCCATGAACTGAAATGTTAGTAAATATCAACGTGCAAGACATATACATATATGACAGATGCATTCGGTGTGACTTAGCATTGACTTTTTACTACAGTAGCGCTTCTCTTGCTCGGAACGTTCAGGACTCTTTTCCAACATTTTATGACTTGTGTTTAGGTCTTCCCTGATACATCCGCCGGGACGCAAACCCGCAGGCATGCACTGTGAAACGGGATCGTAGTTATGGAAAATGTCAGGGAAAATAATGTCACTGCCGTGTTCATTTCTCATCGCGTCTCTTCAGTCGGCCGTGAGAATGCCACCAGATACGAACTCTGTATTAAACCTTTATTCGCATTAAATATTAAATCTCAGGTCATCACTGTACAAAGCCTGTGCTTATTAAAGTCATGATGTATATGTATGTCGTGAGCACGCTATATTGTGACGTGACAAATCAATGCAACATATAAGAAAAATGAAGAAAAATTCAAATGAAAAATGAAGTGCAGGGAAAATGATGAAAATTCCTATTAATGAGAAAGCTAAACATCCAGAGCTTTCAATATATCTCCTAATTGCCTTGCTCTCATGTCCTGATCACGCCACGTGCTTGAGCATGGAGACAACGCTATAATTTTGGATGCTCTGACTGCCAGAGGGAACTGAGATCATTTTTTTTGGCACATGCTTAAGAGTTTAGAGCCATGTGGTGCAATCAAGCCACATTGTTTTTCCAAAAAAAAAAAATGCTTTATGCATGTCCAAAAGTGTACTGCAGTCTGATGAAAAGGAAAATCATAGCATGCCAACAAACACATTAATTCTAGCACAAGAAAACAAAAGAAACACATGTTTGAAACTTAAAGCCATTTAAAAAGGAGTGTGTTGGTGAAAACCCTGACAAAATGAATGAAACTCGAGTCACCGGTGGAGTGCAGAATGACTGACGTTAGAAGAAACTGGTTCAGGAGACAAAGGACGTGAAAACGTTTCACCTTTCTCTGTCTTTTTATACCCAACGCTTTGTGAGTGTGGAAAAAAAAGCTGAAGAAGTCAAACCAGATTCGATTTAAATTCCAACAGGAGAGAAGGACAAAGTGTGTGTGTGTGTGTGTGTGTGTGTGTGTGTCTTGTCTGCAGCAGCAGTGCCATCCAGTGAGAAAGATGGTCCATTACATTACATTTTATTCTGCAAGCTATATATGGTGAGCAAAATAAAGAAATAAATAATAATTCCAATTGGTTAAGTAAGGAATAAAACATGACAGGATGTGCTGTTATAGGAAAATAGGAAAATCAACTACCGGTAGGTGTGATCCAGATTTATGTGAAACAAAGACGTCCAGAAACGTCTTCTGTTCTTCTTATACCACAGCAATTTGACAATACTAAAGATAATGTTATTGCTTCCATTATAGCAGCTAGAAATAGTTGTTCTCTTCCTTGAGGTTAAGGAATGCAGCTTGTCATGTTACTGAAATAAAACAGAAAGCGTAAACTTATCTGTCCTAAAGACTTTCCTGTGTCATATACTTTTTTTTATTTGCCTAAAGCATTTAAATGCTAAATAAACGTCTCCTTACAGAAAACAATTGTTTGTTAAGTGGAGATCACGAGACAATTAAATCGAGATCAGGAGACAATTAAGTCATGATCACGAGAAAACAAGGGGGAAATGCATGACCTCTTAGGGCTTCCATATGTTACAATATTTACGACTTTTTGAATATTTAATCTAAGTACCTTCCCAAATATAGTTCCCGTCAAGCCGCTTAAGGAACTTGAACCAGAATTTGTGTGTGTACGGCTCGGTGAGCTGCACTTCCCCGAGCCACAGGCAGGGGTCGCAGCCGGACGCCAGCGTCCGCGTCGGCTTCATCGGTACCGCATTCCCGGCGTCCCAGTGCCCGAGCTCCGGACGGGATCCCGATACAAACACCTCGATATCCGAGCGTTCAGGGGTCAACACAACCCCAAACCTAAACAAGACCATTCCGGGTGAAACGGGAACGTGTTCAGTCGCTGTGAGAAATCTCTGTAGGATATTAATAAACAGTCCAGAGCTATAAATAACACGGCTTTAAATAGCTTAAAGAGCTGAAGCGTCTGAGACGCTCTCGATAGAACCAGTGCCTGTTTTAGTACGACATTGAAATAGGATTCATTTACCCTTTATAGTGTGATAGCCCTGCTGGTCGCTCGCGAACGAGTCGACTCTTTTAGGTGAGCCGACTCACATATCTAAAGAGCCATAACCAACCCTTCTGCTAAAAAAATCTTTATTATTATACTTACATTCTATATAATAATTAGAAGTAATAATATACAAATGTAGTAAGACCAACAGTTGTGGCTGGTTTCCGTAAAAAATGTAGAAAGGAGCCGTTTGGGAGTCATGAAACAGAGCCAAATGATCTGATTCACTATATACCGAGTCAGCCAAAGACGCTTCAGATCACAGAGCTGCCACTCTTTAAACACTTCCGGGTTGGTACTACAGCTAGAGGGCGCAAATGAGAGGAAAATAGAGTCGCATTTAAAGCACTAAGGTGTTGCTTGTACATATTTTTACATTAGAAAAGACAATGATCATTGGATAATGTGTTTTTACAGTAATTCAGTTCAATTTATTTCAGCTTTATTTATATAGTGTAAATCACCCAGATTCTTCTGGAAGCTGTGGAAAGTCACCCCTTTCTGAGCTAACATATCCAGCACTGTAGCTACTCTCTGGTTTGATGAGCTACCTTCAGCTAAAAATACTTTATATAAACACATGCTAGTTCAGAAAACTAAGGTTATCAGCTAAAGTACTTTGACCCCTGAAATACTTTGCTGGGTCCACATCCGGAATACAGTCCATCAGTTGATGCCTCAGGTTTAGAGCAGCAGATAGGTGACAGTGAATACCTGACAAAATGGTCAAGTGTGAAGGTACACGGCAGGTTTAAGAAAAAGATTTCATAACTAGTTTCGGACTTTACATGACAATGCAGATATGGGATCAGATTTTATTATTATTATTATTTAAATGGGCAACCATGACTGATGGAGAAACTACACACGGAACTGGAAGGTTAGCGTTCAGTGTTGTGCAACTTTATTTCCACAAACATAAACTCAAGCAAGGCTGTCTGGACCCACCCAAGCAAACGTGACCTTTCTGAGTAAAGGCTACATTTTAGATGGATCACAGTTCAGCAGCTTCAAGAAATCAGTCTGATGTTCCAGATTGTTTATGAGATGCAATGTAAAATGGCAGACATTTGCAGTCACTTGATTCTTGTAATGTTTAAATGACTTGAGTGTGTTCCCTCAATCACATTAGTTTCGTTACAGGTAGCATGCTCCTGTTGAGCTGTAGAACACCAGCAGGGTCAAAGATGATAAAATATCTTTTTATTCAACACAACCAGAAACCACATGCAGGCTATATAGGTCCAGACTATATAACATCCTGGCTTAATCTCTCCAGATCATTGGTGCCGGCACACTCGGTCAGGCAAACACTTTTTCCTTCTTCTTCAGCAGCAGCAAAAATTAAAAAACAAAAACAAAAACAAACAAAAAAACCCCCACAACACTCCATAAGGCCTTCATTGGGATTACACAGACATAAACACAAAAAATTGGATCTGGGGTTATGAGCTAAATCAGTGCTTCTCAATCCCAATCCTCAATCTGATTCAGCTCTGGATGTACTTAAAAAAATGTAACAGACACTGAAAGACGCAAAAACGAAGTGTGCACAGATGACAGAAAGGAGACCAAACTCTCATTACCCAACATATTAACTGCACTGTAACGCTTTTGGAAATGCGATAATCCACAAACGTTCTCACTCAACATGCACTCCTCAACTTAGGACATGGAGATATAAAACATTCAGCACGTAAACGTTGACGTTACGAGTGTTTACAATATTTAGGAAGGTGCTATATTATATTATGCTTTTAAAAATGTATTAAGTGCTTGTGGAGTGTCTTTTAAAAGTGGAACCCTCATTTTCTCCTCAAATAAGCGATGGATGATGACAACGATGCCAGTCTCTGGGTTGTCCAAGGTTCCAAGTATGACAGAGGGAAAACATGATATATGGCCTATATATATATATATATATATATATATATATATATAAATAAAAAATATAACATACTTTGACAGCTCATACTGTGAGAAAGTGGAACAAAAGTGTATTCGGATGGAAACAGCAAACGTGTGTGTGTGTGTGTGTAGAATGACATCCAGTCAATGTAATTGCCAAACTCTGATCCTAAGTCAACACCTTTACTCATGAAATCCTTTTTATTACACAGAATCACAGAGGTTGGGTGTTAGATTAGGATCAGCTGTTGGTCATCAAAACAAAAACTGAAAATGTATTCAAAATCAGCACAAGATCACAGGTTCTGCGAGTCCTGGAGTACCCTCTGCCCTGCATATTTCTGTGTTCCCTGCTCGAATACATCTGATTCAATTAATCAGTTAATTAATTAAGAACCCTTCCTGAGTTGTGGGGGGTTGAGTGGAAGAGGGGTTACTTCCTGAGTAGGACAGAGGGAACTCCAGGAACAGGGTTGGGAATCTGTGCAGTAGATTACTAACAATGAATGACAGCTGGTAGTGAGAAGGTATCACCACTTTTAAATGTAATCGAAACCATCTCTCTTTCACCGTTGGCTCCATCGGCGCTTGTTCTGGAAAGACGTCTCCACCTGTAAGGGTCTTCTCCGATCGTATCAACCGGCGCGTACGGGCATAACGCAACACAGCATTCGATGGAAACGAATACGCAGTTTAAGGCTCTATGTTTGATTCCGCTCGATTGAGTATAATTTTTTGTCATTTTAGTGTTACCTCGTGGGCAGAACAGCTTTAGACGTTCCCCCACATTTCTGTGAGAAACAAGGCAAACACTGAAAATCTCTCTCAGTGCACGTGTCGCTAAACCTGATCGTAAACCAAGCAGGTGTTAGATTTATATACCATATATTTATATAAAAATAATCTTAACTCAAAAAAAATAATTTGTCTTATGTACACCACGATGGATATTATTGATTAAATAGGTTAGGTTAGGTAAGGTTGTGCTATAGCTCTTGCGCTGGGTGGTTGCCGTTATAATACTGGCTTGAGGACAGAACGGAGCGATCGCCCTCCTCGGGTAAGCTCCCTGGTCGTGCACATGCACGGCAACGGCACGGCCTCCACCTGTCTATGGACCTCGTTATATGGACAGCGTTTCAGGTGGTCCGCCATGCTGGAAATGTCTGCAAACTCCCACCTGGTCACGGGACTGAAGGCTGTACTGAATCGCCACACCTGCAGGAAAGACGCGTTACATGTAGACGTGCTACTTTGATTTACTGCAAAACATTCTGACAATAGAATTTAGCTCATTTAGCATGGACATTTGATTTATATTAAGCTGAAGTGAAAAAGGCAATGCATTTGAGTGAGACAGACTATGAAAAAAAAACAGAATCTTTGTAGACTAAACATAGCCAAGACGACATGTCCACTATGGCGTACCTTGTCTTTTATCTGCCAGGACTGCGTCCCATCAGGATACTGCCTCTTTTCCCACTGTACCACCACCATCCCCCGTGTCTGCAGCAGACTAGCGCACACATCCCTCATGGTACGCGACACCATGGACAGCTGGCACAGGCTGAAGCCATCCAAGAACCGTGCCACATGCTGCAGGATCTCAAAGGGCAACGCACTCAGCCGATCACACCCCGGCTCTGGTACTATTTCCACTATGGGCTGAACCCCAAATGACCTGAGGTGTCGGTCATGGACGACCTTTGATCCCTGCCTGGATGGGCAGAACCTGCGCTGGGAATAGGTGCAGCCATAATAGGCGAGCGGGCAGCGGTGCTCCATCCAACCGTTCAGCCCCGAGTGGATGTCTCCATGGACATTGCGGAAGTGCGAGAGGAACTCTTCTCGGCGGAACAGCTGGCCACATTCAAACGTGAACATGGAGCCTTCACGTGGGGCCCAGCTGGGTCGCGGCATTAGCTGCTCCAGGGTCAAATCTAATCGTAAAGTACAAAAGGGACTTGGCTGTGACAGACGGGGTGCTGCTCGGTCACAGGCCGAAGCAGATGCCACCTCGCCAACCATGGTGCTGGTTGCCAAGATGGCAGCAGGGAAACTGAAGGTCTGAGTGCCAAAATCGACACGTGAGCCGCCAAAGGCATAGACGGTGTCAGAGATTCTGCGGGTGCGTTGCGACTCCTCTAGGCAAAAGAGCAGCGCCGCAGCTGTGAAGTCGATCTCACCAAGGCCCAAGGGGTCATCCTGAGGCTCCTGCTCCAGATCGGACGTGTCCACAGCTTTGTCCTCCATCTTACAGCGGTGCTGTCTCTGTGGGAAACTCTCAGCGAAGCAACCCTTCCGTCCATTAAGTGCAAGTGGCATAAAATTTCTGAGCAACTGAAGGTTTTGGAGTTTTCTCTCAAAAGCCTTATCCTCAAAGTCTAATGGTATGGAAGGCAGCACAATGTCTCTCGGAACAACCAGAGCCTGGGCGTGCACAGGCGGCTGTAACAGAGGAGCTTCGGATCCGGACGCCTCCTGCATTACAACAGTGGCAAGATCATGTCTCACTTCTGGTCTGTGCGGAATTAACGGACCAACAAACTCCAGAGAACCACCATGCTCTGAAAATTCATCTAACTCTGCTGGTTCCATTGTATGGTCCTGTGATTTTCTAGATGCTACAGCATTGTTACAATTGTTACACAAACTTTGCCCATCCTCATCTCTTGGTCTGTTTGAAGATTCTGTGCAAAGTTCTTCACTACGGTGGCCTGGAAGTTTGTCAAAATCCCCATCACCAATTCCACCAACTGCCCCAAACGCAACCTCATTTTCAGAGGTAATATCCTTCATTTCGATGTCTGCACATTCAACAGTATCTGGCTGATGGATTCCACCATTGGTCTTGCTGACTATACAGCTTGGCTCAGAGCCTTTGACAGCATCTCCAAGCGCACCAAGAGCAGAGACCAAGCTTCTCCCCAATTCCATCAAGGTTTGGTGACGTTGTGGCTGCAACTCCTCGTTTAAACCACTAACCCCACTGGCTATTTTACCACAGTTGGACCCAGTGTCATCTTTCATAAGTAACATTTCATGTAACGCTCCATTTAACTCTGGTTGCAATGCTGAAACGCTCGTAGTCTGACACTGTGTGTCTGATGTGTCGAGGTGTATCAGAACATTCAGAGCGGCAGACAGGCTTTTGGTCGTCTCTACCGTGGTTTGGTACAGTTCACCATAATGCTCCTCGTTCAATCTGTTAATCCCATTGCTGATTACGTCTTTTGAGCAACACGACACAGACGCCGCATCCATGTCCTCCTCAAGACGCATGGTGGGAACCGTAACATCTGCAATAACGCTAGGCTTTTCACACATCTCCACAAGCTGCGGTTTTCTCTCAGGGCAATTCGTGGGTGCAAGAGATACAAGTTTGAGTGAGGCCAGCATGGTGCGCTGGTCCTGCAAGGCGAGAGCCATGTCTAGCTGTTCTTCCTCGTCTGCGTCCCGACTCAACCTCTCGTAGGAGCGGTAGTCCTCATCGTTCACCGGCCACCGGTTCCACTCCATGGTGCAACACACAACGCCAGCTGGACACACCTCGAGATGCTCCGCCAGCTTGCCTCGGGCCAATGTGAAAGGGCAGCCAATGCCGTGGTTGAGGCACGGTGCCCTCTCAAGTGGGCACAGCAACCGATGCTCGTCTACTTTACAGCTGTGAAAAACAGCGCCGCAAACCAGCGGGCAGGCAACGAGGTCACAGGAAGTGCCAGGCTCGGGCTTGACCATGCACCGCCGACTCACACACGAAACACAGTGAGTGTGGAGCTCTTCCATTTTCAAGACAGCCAAGGCAGGCAGGATGGCTGAAGCCCAAGTCTCTGTTTTAAAATGTCTGTAAGACAATAAAAGAGGCGAAAAAAACAGAACTGTGTAAACTTTAGACTGCTTTCACATCTAGCTTGTATTGACGTGTAGCTGTGAGGGATTTTAGTTCGGGGGCAAATATATTCTGTTCAAATAATATCCATGAGTGTGTTTACGGTCACGGGGTGCGTAACCAGGCAACGCCGTTCTCGTCCATTACATGATGTGTTAGTATGTCCCAGTACTTGCGTACTATTTTGCTACAAACTCATATGTACATACATACTTTTTCTTCACAGAAAGATTACATACTTTTAGTGTATAGTATAAGTAGGAGAATTGGGACGCTGCGAATATCTCAGACACTATTTCTGGAAATTATCAAGCAACTCTGAGATTACCCATCAGTTAGCTATATTTATTGGTGATGCACTGCTGAAAATCATCACAAAATGGTTTTCAGTCAAAAAAAAAAAAAAAAGGCAGGCAATGAAAATGTTGTCTGTGTGGAAACATTTCATGGTTTCTATGAAGAACATTAGATTTGTAAATTTGTAGATTTTTTGGACTTTATGGCACTCGGTAGATGCCCTTATCCACAGTGACTTATGGTACTTTTCCACCGCATGGTACAGCTCGGCTCGTTTTTTTGGAGGCTCTCCACTGTGGATAGTACCTGGTACTTTCTTCTAGTACAACCTCGGCTGAGGTTCCAAGCGAGCCGAGCCGATACTAAACGGGAGCCATGCACAGAAGGACTAAGGATTCTCCTTAATGAGCGGTTCTGTATTGTGCCTGAATAAATGTCTGTTATTTATTACATACACTGCATACGGTAATAATCTACTAACTGAAAATTATGTATCATTTCATCTCATTACAGATAAAATTACAATAAACGTTTCCTTCTGAGATTTTTACATCTTGCTTGATTTCCGAACAGGCATTTGTCAAGTCGCTCCTGTCGTGGCCGAATGTAAAGTAGTCATCCAGAGCGCTACGTAGGTTCTCGAACGCCGTCCTTAAGAACACTACAGCCTTAATAGGGTCCGTGTTTAGTGAGCGTGTATTTGTACAGGGTTCCGATAATATGACATTATTCCTGCATGAAGGCGAGTGGAAGACGGCGCCTACGTTGAGGCAGAAGTGGAAAGCAAGCTCAGAAAAGTAAACCGAGTCGAAGTGGAAAAGTGGCTTTACGTTTATCTAATAGTGGCAGTGTTGGGATTTGAACTCACAACCTCAGTAGTCCAACCACGCATCCATAGCAATAACATATAACGGCTATAATATTTTGATTCAGTCATACTCGTGACATTTCTACAAATATATGACAATATTACATTCATCACTAACAGCGATTTAAAATGATTGACACTTAACAGCAAAGCCCAAATAATTATACGGCTTTTTTTTTTATGCTTTTGCCTTAAGATTTTATGAATGCGCTATGATGTTTATTAGGATGCATTTTATTTTTGTCCTTTTTCTGACCCACATCTTTGATTCTCCAACACAGCACACACATGTACACCTGTAAAAACATTGCACATTTCCTGTCTGTAATATTAGATTCATTCAAATGTGTTCAAAACAACTCAACCACCTGCTTAACATAAAAATCCCACTAGGAACCAGGATACAGGAGCTTCTTGATGTGCTGCTTTTATCAGTAAGTTTTAAAAGTGCATCCACTAGTTAAGGGAAATATAAATAAAAGCCAACCTAGTTATGCTAACGTTATGTTATGATTAGCAGTAACTCTTGTTTGTTTTGACTACAGCCTTTGCTAGTGATTTAGTATCTTCGTTCAAAAACCTCACTTCTCTTTCAGGACAAATAAGTTTTCGGATCAAATCGCAATCTGCACTTTAAAATCAACAAGACAAATAAAATATCTCAACGATAACACAGATAAAATAAAAGCTCTTTTTTTAACCCAACCTATTCCGATAAAGCCCGCCTCCTGCGCTAAGATTGGCTAGTACGATTGGGAGACCATAAACTGACACGGATAGACGCGTGAATTGTCCAATCAGCGCGCAGGCCATCAGCCAGACCTAAGAAAAACCCAATCGTTAAGCAGGAGGCGGGGTTTATCGGAATACGGGTAGTCACACAAATAACGCAGCCTGTTTGTTAGCTAAACTTTCTGGCTATAGTCCTGAGAGAAAAGTGTCTTTTTTTACTTACCCAGAAATGTCAGCTACCTCCGGCTGTTCCTCGAAATATGTTCGCTACAAATCAGATACTGTAAAACAATAAACTTTGTGTTTTAACATAAATGATCATCATCATTACTCGCCCTGTGCCCTATCTTTCAATCTTCTCTCTCTCTCTCTCTAAAAAAAAAAAAAAAAACGCTCCGTCGCTGTGGGCTGTGCCTGCCCCTCCCTCCAACTGAGACGCGCGTCGATGTCGTCATCACGTAAGCGTACGTCTGTTTGTACAGGACACAAGTCCTGCAGCCAGCATGGCTAGTACTACGTGGTCATAGAAGGCCATTGGGGTCAAAACACAAAAGCATAAGAAAGTTGTCCAAAAGCATTTTCGATGACGCCAGTTTGAAATGTAAAGCTGCCAAAAGTAAATGGCATGCTTGTACTTACTGAGTCTCCCGATAAAGCAAACCAACAAGATATATACAGAAATGAACAACAAACGACTGATTGTCATTACCTGACCATTTAAACAAGACTGTGAGACTGTGAGTTTTCTGCTGACGTAAAACTTTTAAGTGATGTGATATATCATTTCCTTGCTGATATGTAGTATGTTTATATGGGGTTAGAATTGTTTCATAATTCCAAATAAATAGATTGTGATTGGTCCGAGAGGGACTGTGCT
The DNA here is from genome assembly GCF_023375685.1 of Ictalurus furcatus. Classification (NCBI taxonomy): domain Eukaryota; kingdom Metazoa; phylum Chordata; class Actinopteri; order Siluriformes; family Ictaluridae; genus Ictalurus; species Ictalurus furcatus. Next base: position 6,657,084 of record NC_071269.1, read on the forward strand.
ACGATTGGTCACTGCAATGTGGCGGTTATCCGATTGGTTGAGTAGACGGTGGGCGGAGTCCAACTATATGTGTTCAATCTTGATGCTAGAAATGTTTCAAAATCCACAAATGCGTGCAGCGATCCACAAATGAATGCAAGGCAGAGTTGAGTTTGTGACATTAAAACTATATATGCCGTAATTTCCGGACTATAAGCCGCTACTTTTTTCACACGCTTTGATCACTGCGGCTTAAACAATGATGCGGCTAATTTATGGATTTTTACGGGCTAACGAGCTTCATGCCACCAAAACATTTAGCCTCGTCACATCAGACCAATGAAATTACTGAACAGGTCACAGTAGACCAATGAAACTGTTCGAATTAAATCAAACGCACTCACACTAAATTCTTCAGATAGTCATTTTGCGCTTCATGCACACACCCTCATCATGGAAAACACACGAAGAAATGTATATGATGCAGCTTTCAAGTTAAAGCCGATCGATCTGGCTGTCGAAGAAGGAAATAGAGCTCAATGACGATCAATGACTTTTCCTGGTAGGCAACTGTATTTTTAATTTTTTTAACCAGCCGTGTTACAGGCACTGTTCGGAAAAAAGCATTTACGGTACGTATTTAATTAAAAGTTAAAAAAAATCTTTCTGTGTAACATCTTTCTGTGTAAATATCTCATGTTACAACGTGGACACCTGCGGCTTATAGACAAGTGCGGCCTATATATGTACAATTTTTTTTTCTTTTTAAAGTTAGTGGGTGAGGCTTATATTCAGGTGCTCTCAATAGTCCGAAAATTACGGTATATATATATATATATATATAGATAGATAGATAGATAGATAGATATTTGTAACTCTCATTTTATTTATTTGTCAATTTAATTTATTTTTGTGAAACTATCAGCATATATTTGCGGATCTCATTCGATGCATTTGTGAATTTGTTTAATTTTTGCAAATCTCACTACATTTATTTGTGGATTGTAATCTATTTATTTGGAATTATGAAACAATTCTACCCCATAGGTTTATGCTAGAGATTCAGTGACAGTTTTCCATAGCTTGGATGCTTACAGTTACATTCTTAGTAGAAAGGTAGGAAATATTTAATCTTATCCAATGCAGGAGTCTTGCCTGGCTTGTACCGGAAGCCTGTTTTACTTTTCTGGTTTCCGGTGCTTATAGTCAAATTAGTGTATGTTCCTAGCTGATAATGTGACATTAATGTGACCGCCTTTTGACAGTACCTCACCAGTCAAAGTTTAATGACTGGGTAAATAACATGAAGCGATGTCCCGAAGTTAGCTGTATTGATATAATATTGATATTGATAGTTTCCTCTGAAGGTGTTGATGGCGAAGAACTCCAAAATTACAAAAGCACAGAATTATATAATGACCTGCACAGCAATAAAACAGACCAGGTTTGGTACAGGAAACACTGTGACTTTATTATTTTTTTTGAAAGCAGATGTAGAGCCGAGTCAGAAAGCTAGCCAGGTTAAACATGCAGCTTGGTTAACTAGCTTCCGCCACTTGGTAACAGGTGGGTGTTCCTATCCTAGATGCAGCTCTGTATCGGGGTGAAGTTCTGAGGACTTTTTCTCCACAGAATGATAAGAGCACCCATATACCTTCTTTGGGGGGTATTTTAAGTTAAATGCTGCAAGCCATGCTCGTTTCCACTTGTCAAACTTTAGCATAGAAAGCAAGGCATACGTCGCCATACACGGACGTTCTTTTTGGTTTGCTGGTGCTCAAAACAAGTATTTTCCAAGAATTTCTAAAGTTTATTCATGTTGTTGTGGCAGCCAATGACAGCAGAGCTTGATCCTGAGCTAATTTTTATTCTTACTAACACTCAAAAAGTTTCTGTTTAATTAATTCAGTCTTTCTCTTTAGCCAGTTTTAACAAGGGTTGAAATAGAGACCAGAACAGGATTACAGTACAACGGGTGTTAGAGTCCATCATTGCGGCACTCATTGGTTTCTTTGGGAAAAAGGTGGATAGTGTAGAATGCAAAGTTGGAGCAAGTCAAGCACTGTCTAAAACAGGGGTTGGGAAGCCAGTCTAATTCATAAATTGGTTGAAAACTACATATCCACTGTCTGTTTTCAGTTTTTTAACAAAGGTAAAATGGCTAAAAATCAAAAAGATGATGAGTATCGATCTTTCCAGTCCGAACAGACAGTCAAATTTGAATTTGTGGAAGTCACATTAATGGTCAGTAGTGTTCAATTTACTCTTACTTACGTACTGCATTTTGTATTGAGCTACCATTTGATGAAGCTATCATAGTTGGTTAAATTATGTCCAAGTGCCACCTACAGGCCTATTAGGTGTAGTGTACCTGTTAGGTCAAGGACACGCAAAAATGTGAAATGGCTTTTATTACATTACCACTTTTGATAATTATGCATTAATAGTAAAGATAATAACTATAATAATAAGAAGAAGCATATAAAAACGTCCAGAAGATACATTAACTTTTCTCTGGCTCTTTAAAGAAAAAAATCATAACTTTTTTTGGCTCTGCCAGCTGAAAAGGTTCCCGACTTCTGATCTAAAACATTCTTGGTATGTTTCACTGCTAAGAATGCTCACCTACATTGGACAGATTGGAAACCGTTCCAGTATAATATACATTTAAATGTATTTCTAGACCTTTAATATTAATATTATTTTCATACAATGTATCCAAAAAACTGGCAGTATAATTGAACGTCTCTCTGTGGAATTCGGTTATACATGAAGAAACTTTGCACATACAACACAGACTGGCTCATTATAGAGAAAGGACTATTTTATATAACAGGAAATATTAATATTCCTTTAGTCATTCACTTCTGACTTAATGAAAAGTCAGTAAACTGTATAGGGCATCTACAAGACAATACAATATGTAGCTTAAAAACATTACTTGATAAACAGTATTTTATTTGCTCTTTCTATATATGCAGTATTCGTACATTATTAATTGAAATGTTCTTATTAAACAAAGTGACTACGCTTATATTAATAATATAATAGTTTACAAAATTTCCACTGGACATGGCTGAAATAAAATCTATTTTAATAGAGGCTTTAGGTTATATGTTCTACTGAAGACTTAAAGAATTCAAATCAAACCATCTAATCAGCCCTTTTCATTAGAAATGTGTGGATAGGTATATTTTGGTGTTTAAGTCTTGCTTCTATAATGACAATCACAGTTTTTGAATGTGAAATACAGTGTTGCATCTAGACGAACCATGGTAGTGCTAGAAAAAAAAAATTCTTGCAATATTTTCATGGTTTATTTGGTTTCATTATATTTCTCCTAAGTAGCTAATGACAGCAGATATTCTAAAAGCGGGGATGAACAGGTAGCCATATTGCTTTTCCCACGCAGACATGTAGGTTCTTGTGATTCACATAGGAACATCAGTGGTGATGCACTCTGTTGTGGAGTAGGTATGTTGGGTAATGGAGCACTTGGCTGACAGGGTGAAGCAGTAGTGTGTGTCCGGTTTAAGGTCAGGGACATCCAAGGCCTCGCCTTGAACGGTCAGTTCTACCTTGAAGGGATGAGATTCAGTGTCTTCCCACACAGTCAGGTTGTAATTATTTGCACAAGTGACTGGAGCCCACTTAACGTGCAGGGTCACATTGTCCACTCGCACGACCTTGACTTCCAGCACCAGCAGCACATCTGCAACAGGGATTATTGTTAAATTGTTTTGATAGAAATTTGCTCTCTGAGACACTTTTTCAATAAACAATTATTATTATTTTTTTTCCAGTTGTTTGTTGCAGCCCTAATCTAATGTAATGATCATTCCCTGTAGACATCTAAATGGATCTCTAATAATGAACTGATTACTTAAACATTACAATTAAACATAACATTGCTTCTGTCAGCCAATCAGCTGTCAGAAAGCATTTGGTATGTTTAGAATTGACCTATCGTGACAAAACCTAAACAATACGACCATCCTTGGTCTCTTTAGTGTTCTAAAGGGGGCAGTGGTGACTTGGCGGTTAAGGATCTGCGCTCAGAGCCAAGGCACTGCCAGGCTCTTGGGTTACTGATCGGAAGGTCAGGGGTTCAAGCCCCAGCACTGCCAAGCTGCCACTGTTTGGCCCTTGAGCAAGGCCCTTAACCCTCTCTGCGCCAGGGGCGCTGTATCATAGCCGACCCTGCACTCTGACCCGAAGTTCCTGACGTGCTGGGGTATGCAAAGAAAAGAATTTCATTGTGCTATAATGTATATGTGTTCAATAAAAGACTCATCACTCATTATTTGCAAAGCGTGCTTGGACCCCACAGATCGCAGCTTGCAGCTATATCATATTCAATTTTATTATTTCAATTTCACTTGCGGCATTTTTAAATATCAAAAACTGACAGAACTAACTCCTCATCATTACAAATAATCTAATAAGTAAACTAACGATTATTCCCTGTTCTAATAACAATAACCGATTTCATTGACAAATTGTTAAACACCTCCTTACAGAAAACTTCACCATATCACTGATTAGAAGTCTTTGTTAAACAATACAAGCTCTTCTGTAATTTGTTACTAAAGAACCAGTAACATATTACAACGACGGCATTAATATAAACATGCAGCTGGCACTATTGTCAAAGCTGCTGTTATAGAAAATGAACAAACACCTTCTGACCAATCGGAATCAAGTGCTCAACAGCTCTGTGGTATAATGGCATAGATATCACTTGTGAAGTATGTTCTCACCTTGGTCCTCTTGTCCAGCCAGAATGTCTCTCCTACGACGACCTGACGCTGAGCCTGCAAAACACCAGGCATGTACACAAGAAAGACAGTAAATAAAAGCAAAGATACAATATTCCATGGATTAAATAAAATAATCATTGCTCATGTAATTGTATGGGTGAATGAAGGACCTGTGGTGTTAGTACTGTACTGTGGGCAGAGACCTGGGAAACAGAGAGAGAGAGAGAGAGAGAGAGAGAGAGAGAGAGAGCAAGCGAGAGAGAGAAGAAGAAGAAGAAGAAGAAGAAGAAGAATAGATTCAGGGAAATGATATTCTTCCTTGTATTGCATGAAAATCTCAATTAGAAAGCAGTTAATTCTCCACCTGTGAACAACAACTAGAAAGGGCATGTGCAGTTAATCATATCACAACTGTGCTCAACATTTTCATGACATTGTGATACCACTTCAGGTAGTGAGTATAGAAAGTTGTTTTTTTTTTTTCTTTTTGAAATGTAGGAAGTCAAAGTTAAACATATTAAGTTTATATGAAAAAAACTCTAATAAAGTACAGATACTTACATATACACCATGTACAGTAATAAAGTCATTGTACATCTGGCTATCTTTCAGTCATGAAAGATCTTGGTTCAGAAAATCTAGACACTGCGATAACTAACTTTGGCCATGAGTGGTAATTTGCATATATTTGGAATATTTGCATAAAGTTACATTACTGAATTTCAAATAATGTTTGTCCGTTGGAAACGTTGGGCAGTTCCATATTTTTTTAAATCAGGAAGAAAAAGGTATTAAGCTGTACCTATGCTTGATATATCATTTGTATTGTTAATGTATACCTCTTCCCTGAAAAAAATGCATGCAGTATACTGTTATAAACCATTTTAAGGTATATTTTGTATATTTATAGTAGTTAAGCTCTACATATGTACCTTAAATGATGTGTAATGGTACAATACATTCACGTTCCTACAGTATTTTTTTTTCTGCTCATTTCCTCAGATGTGGCGTTAAAATGGTACCTGTAGATCCATTGACAGCGATGGATGGAGATCCATTCCCTGCTCCACTTCCGGCACTGACCACCACTGAGTAGAAGATTTCACAGGGCACCAGGAACTCAAAATATGTCTGGTCTGTCCAGTAGGATGCCAACTGCACGAGAGCGAAGGGGTCGTTGAGGAACTGGCCGTTGAGCTGTGCCAGGTACTGGACGGCCGGGCAGGTCACAGAGCTCCAGCTCACTCTTACCAAAGAGGCATTTTGCATATTACGTGTGACTATAGTTACTGAGGTCGGGGGACACGGCACTACAGTATGTGGGACAGGACAGGGAGAATGTTAGAGACATTCTTTCATGAAAATTTCTTAGACAAAATTATATTTGTATATAAAAAAATTGTGAGGGTTTGATTTTAACATGCTAAATGCTATGTATGTGAAAATGTTCTTCTTCTGTGTTCCTATGGAGGTTAGTTACCTATTCCTTTCTGTACTACTGGACTGCTGGAGCTGTTGCATATTGCATCTGAGGCCTGCACACTGAAGTTATATGATGTCCCACACTGAAGCCCTGCTATGGTACAGGAAGTGTTTGTGGTGTTGCATTGACTTTTGTTTCCTTGTGCGTTGACGGCTGAGGCGTAGTATGACACCGAGCCATTGCTGGAGGACCAGGATAGTGTGGCTGAATTGTTTCCACATGACATGGACACATTGAGGCTCAGAGGTACACATGGAGCTGAGGACAGAGCAGCACACACACTGGTGTTAGAGAAAAATGAGACAGGTAATAGATTACAGGAGTGACAGATGGTCATGATATTACATGGTCAAGATCTAAACATGTCTAAGTTCATGCCGTGTTTCCTCTGAATACAGTATGAAATACAGTACACAGAAAAGTTGTAACCCTTTGTCCTCTGTCGTTCTGTGTAATCTGTACTTTGAGAGGAAATTGTGTACACTGAGTATATGATTGTGTGTGTCTCACTTGCGTTGACGGTGAGGGCCTGGCTGGCGGGGCTGGTGCAGTTCCCATCTGAAGCGCTCACGTTGAGTGTGTATGGCTGGCCACAGTGCAGACGGCTCAGGGTGCAGTTCTCTGTGGTGCCGCTGCAGCTTTGGACGTCACCGTCCCAACCAGTGGCTGTTAGATAGTAGGACTGAGCAAGGTTAGAGCGGGCCCAGGACACCAACACGCCTTCTATATCACACATCCGCTTCACACTCAGTGCCTGAGGAGCGCACGGGGCTGCGGAGGAAAAAGAGCACCAAGACGCAGTGTGTAAATGATATTGAATTAATTTTCTGCGTGAGTTCAATTGCATCTGAGTTCAAGTAACATCTGTCTACCCGTGTTTATCTTCAATATTGTGATTCAAAATAATGCACACTATTTCGTTTCATTTGTGAAAAGATTCACTCTTTTTGTACGAGTCTTTCAACACCGACTCATTCCTTTCATTCAGTACAGCCTTCACAATTGCACACCACAAAATGAAAAGATAAGCGTAAGGCCGATCCTGACCCGCGCTATTTGAGTCAGTGAAGCTTTTCAGTCATGACAAAGATTCGCACCTTTCAGTGTTTGACTCACTGAATCTTTTGGACATGTTTGTGATTCACATCTTTCTTTCTCATTCGGTGAAACATTGATGTGTTTGTTTATCATTCTGTTTCTTTGTGTATGTACATGTATGTGTGTGTGTGTGTGTGTGTGTGTGTGTGTGTGTGTGTGTACACAGTACCCGTGCTGATGTAGTATGGAGGACTGTGGAGACTGTTGCACTTATTCGAGCCAGTGGAGACTATGACAGCATACTGCATGCCACAACGAGCGCCGTTAAGCACACAGGAAGTACCGGTGCTGTTACACCCCAGGTAGCTGCGGTCCTGCCCCTCTGCTGTGACAACGAAGATAGATGAGCTTGCCTGGGTGAGCCAGCTGACTCTTATGGAGCTGCTGCGACACTGCGTCCATGCGCTGATGCCAGTCAGAGAGCAGGGCCCTGAGGGCAGATGGAAGAGGGATAACAGACGGGATAACTCTCACTTTAACCTGGACATACCTGTACAAATGCTGTGGACATGTCAAGAACTTTTTAGGACCTTAGTTAGTCCATCAAAACAATGTATAAAAATCTGATTTTTGCCTGGTATATCTGTTCATTATAGAGGAATGAATTGTATTTTTTTCCACATAACAATACCAGTGTTGTGATAGTAGTGATCACACATGGATGCATAAACACATAATTAAAGTTATGAAGTGAAGCTATCAAAGTAAGCTTGCTAGGCTATCAATTTAATTATATTACTTAGTTCTGCATTTTATAGAATGACCAAGCTAGTTGTGTGTGTGTGTGTGTGTGTGTGTGTGTTTACCTGTCTCAATTTGGAAGGAGTTGTTGTAGTCGCTGACACACCAGGAGTTTATGGCGGTAACATGCAAGGTGTACTGTGTGCCACATAGCAGGCTGGGAACGTTACAGAAAAGATTTGAGGTGCTGCAGGTGGAATTAGCCCCGCCCCCTGACACTGCTAACACCTGGTAAGACTCCGCCCCGGGTGCTTGTTGCCATGACACCCAGACCGAGTTGGTCACACAGTCGAGGTTGCCGCTCTGACCCTGAGGTATGCATGGAGCTACTCACACACACACACACACACACACACACACACACACACACACAGAGTTATAAAAAACAATGCACAAACCAATTATGTTGATTTGTTTTAAAAATGACTGGGATTTTTGTAAAAATTGTTCCTGGCTATATGTAGGTTTGAACATTTGATTACTCTTTGTTACCTAACTGTGTTCATCTGTTTTATGTCTCGCCCTTGATTAGTTTAATCTAGTTGTTTAACAAACTTTAAATAGTTGTCTCTTTGTATCCTTTCATGTCATATAGTACCTTTGCTAAAGATACTAAAAAAAGACACAAAGTCAGCACAATGCTAAACTGGGGGCTATAAACCTCCCTATCTTATCTACTGGATGCTATTGTGGGATTTGGTGTGGTGTAGCTGTTTCAGCACGGTTACCTGATAAAACTCGTATCGCTGCACTAGGTACACTCTGACAGCCGCCCCGAACAGCCCGCACTGTTACAGACAAGGACAAACCACAGACCAGGGCTTTGATTGAGCAGTTTGTGCCCGATGTGCTACAAGACAGGCTGATGTTGCTGCCCACTGCATTCACAACAAAAGAGTCTGCGTCCGGATTGGCTGCCCAGGATACGGTCATGTCACCGGCTGTACAGTTCATCTGGACTTGCACATTCAAGGGAGCACAGGGAGCTGGAAAGAGGGGGAAATCAGGCATGTCAAATTAGGTCAGAGGCAGCAAATCATTAGCAAACTGGCATCTTGATGTAAATAATCATTGTCACACTTTGTACTATATAATCCTACTGTACGTATATGTGTGTGACGATCAGATCAGTTCCCTCACCTGAGCGCACTTGCATGGAGACACTGCTGCCACTAGTGCACACGTCATCCAGAGCGACCACATTAACGTTGTAGGACGTTCCACAGAGCAGCGGTCCAACGGTGCAGGAAGGCAGGCTGGAGTTACAGGAGACGGTTTGAGACCCGTTGATGTTCACAGCATTAGCCCGATATCTTAGTGCTCCACTGGATGACAGCCATGACACAGCTGCTGAGTTAGAGCTGCAGAGCAGGGAGGCCTGAACCCCGGAGGGCACACAGGGGACTGAGGAAGAGGACGGTGAGGGATAGTAAAATAGGAACCATATTAGTGGGTTGATTTTTGGAGTCATGTAACCATTTGAGAATTTTTTTCCAGTGACATTTGCTGATATTGAGCAAAAGCTATTTAAAACAGAGGCACAAGATGATAACTGAAACATGCCGCAATTTGAGAGGCTAAGGTAGCAGGGGTGGAGCCAGGTGGATGGCTTAAACAATAATTTACGGCAGAAAACTGTCAGTACACTGCATGGATAACTGTAAATTTTACCTATTAATTTGAGACATAAATTGAGACATAAAATGAGTATTTGAGTGACAGTTCGGAAAATTGTGATTTCAGAAACTGCAATGACTTTCCATGCAAATACTTCGAAGGGACACGGTGGCTTAGTGGTCAGCACGTTCGCCTCAGACCTCCAGGGTTGGGGATTCGCATGTCCAAAGTGTCCATAGTGTATGATGTGTAAATGTGTATGTGATTGTGCCCTGCCATGGATTGGCACCCTGTTCAGGGTGTACCCCGCCTTGTGCCCCATCTTCCCTGGGATAGGCTCCAGGTTCTCTGGACCCAGTAGGATAAAAGGTATAGAAAATGGATGGATGGATGGATGCAAATACGCTGTAGTGGTATACCTGACTGCAGATTTACTTGAGCAGCGCTGCTGTTACAGTGGCCATCCTGTCCGATTGAAGTGATGTTATAGAGTTGGCCACAGCGCAAATTGGGTAACGAACAGCTCGTGTTGGTGCTGCTACATTGCGTCTGGTATCCGTCAGCTCCCATTGCTTGGACCAGGTAGAATAAAGCACCCTGTCCCGCTTCCCATGACACGAGTCCTGTACTGGTCCCGCAGTCCATGTAGGCTCTGAATCTCTGCAGTTTACATGGAACTGACCAATCACAAGTGAGATTCGGTTTTGAACTGCTACTTGTAATAAACGACATGATAGAAAGAAAATGCTGTGCTATGTAGGTGAGGGCAGTATAACAAAAATATCATATGATATGTACAGATTTTCATGATACAGATCACAATATTTATGCTTACATTATAATTTCTAAAGTTGAAACCCTTGAAACAACTGTACACTAATGGCTGTAGTCCTCTTGGTCTCATAATGCTTCCTTAGAATTACTGCAGACCACCTTAAAATAAGTGCAGTCTTATTGATCTCGAAATACTACCTTAAAATATATATATATATATATATATATATATATATATATATATATATATATATATATATATATATATATCTCACAATACCCCCTTAAAATAACTTTAGTCTTATTTATCTTACTATACGACCTTAAAATGACAAAAGTCTTATTTATATCACAATCACAATTAAAATGACTCTTTTTTAAAAATCTTACAACACCACATAATAATGGTTGCAGTCTTCTCTACTTCACAATCTACCTTAAGACGGTTGTCATCTCACCATGCTAGAAAAATGGCAGTGCTTGGCACCCAAACAGCTCTTTGCTACTTTGAGTAATAATGCAATTACTCAATGTTTTAGAATTACTGACAATTTAGAAGCACATGATACTCTAAAAAAAATGGGCATGCCCTAATTTATGTCATAATTATATCATGTTGTCATATCACCCCAATTTAGCACTAGCACTACTTTCAGTTCTCGTATGATCCATCCAGTTGAAGATCAAAACCAGAAAGAAAGCATTCTCATAACTTATTATAGGCATGTGTGTTGTACCTGTGTTCAGCTGAACACTGCTGCTGTACATGCTGGTGCACGTGCTGTCAGAAGCCGAGACTGTGAAGCTGTAGGTCAGTCCACACAGCAACCCGGTGAACACACACGTTGTGCTGCTGCTGTTGCACAATGATGGATAACCTCCATTTCCCTGAGCAAGTGCTCTGTAGGAAATAGCCCCACTGCTGGGCTGCCAGGCCATGGTGACAGAACCAGACACACAGTCTAAAGTGAGGTTCAGGGGGACAGGAGGACATGGCACTGTGGGAAAAAACAGTGAAAGAGAGAGATTTATATTAAACATTTCCCGTGAACATTTAACACGCACATGCTTGATTAGTAAACTGTGATCTCTGTATTACCTGATGCAACCTGCAGGGCGGTGCTCTGATTGCTGCTGCATTGACCGTTTGATGCTGTCACAGTTATGCTGTATATCTGAGCACATGCCAGTTGGCTCAGATAACAGCTAGTGGTGTTTGTGATGCAGGATGAGTTTTGTCCACCTGGAGCTCTTGCAACAGCAGTGTAAGAGACGGCGCCCATGACAGAAGTCCAGCTCAATGAGAACGAGCTGGAGTTACAGTTCAGGTACACTGAGACATTACCAGGTGTGCACACGGCTGAATATGGAAGGAGTCAGGACATAAATTCGTTAATCATTCATCTTGCAGACTATCTGAAGATATTCAAATAATGCGTACACCACTAGGAAAATAAAATGTAAACATTTCCTTAAAATGTTGTGCTACGGCATTCGTCAAAAACTTATACTTATAAACCCTTTCTCTTTTGAGCTATCCTTCATCATGTCATGAAGCATTAACAACCCTGTCAAAATACTCTGTTTGTGTACATAATATATTGATTATTGACTAATCATATAGTATAGTGGCTGTAGACCTCTCTGACACATAATGCGTCCTTAAAATGACTGTAGTCTTATTTGTTTTTAAAAAAACTTCCTTAGCCAGTTGTTGTCTCTATCTCACTATAACATCTTAAGACGACTTACCTATATCTCTTATTACCAGCTTAAAATGGCTGTGGTCTCTTTCTTACAATACCACCTTAAATACAACCTTCAGATGGCTCTAAATTCTCTGACAATACCACCTTAAATACCACCGTTAGATGACTAAAATTCTCTGACAATACCACCTTAAATACCACCTTTAGATAGTTATAAATTCTATGACACCACCATAAATACCACCTTTAGATAGCTATAAATTCTTTGACTATACCACCTTAAATACCACCTTTTACGACCACGGCTCAATGGCACCTTAAGATGTTATCTCTATCTCAGCCTTAAGCTGTCTGTAGTCTCTATCTCACAATACCACCTTAATGTGCACATAGACTCTATCTCATAAACCACCTTAATGTGCACATAGACTCTATCTTACAATACCACCTTAAAATGGTTGTTCTTCTATTTATCTGACAATACCACCTTAAAATCGTTGTAGTTTCTACCTCACAATTCCAGATGGCTTGAACCTTTCTCATACCTGAACGGAAGTCCACTGCCAGACTCGGTAAACTCGAGCACTCATTCCCAATGGACACCACCTGGACCGTATATACCGCCCCACAGGTGAGAGCCTTCAGAACGCAGTACGTGTTGACACCAGAGCTATTACAGGAAGCATAGTCATTGTATCTGCTTGTAGCGATGGCACGGTAGGACACTGCACCACGGCTGGCATTCCATGACACACGCGCTTCATTTTTGATGCAGTCCATCACTACGGAGACACCGTCTGGGACACAGGGAGCTAGATGCAGAAAATAAACATGAGGTGGGTTCAGAAAGCTTGAGCTTTGGAGAAAATGAATAAATACCTGCGTCTCTGTAGCTTAATATGGCATTAAATATGATGTGTACTTGAAAGATCTTCAAATGCTCGACCCCTGAGCAATATTCACAATGGCTTACAGTAATCGACATGTGTCTTACCTGTGTTGAGGTATGTCTGCCCGCTGGGTTTTGAATTGCACAGGAGACGGGACGCAGTTACACTGATGTTGTATTTCTGACCACATTGCAGCGTTGCAATGCCACAGCTAGTAGTCGAGGACATGCATGTTGTGACCATGCCATCCAGGCCCACTGCGTTGGCCGTATAGTGATCAGAAGTGTTAGATATGCCCCAGGTGAATGTAGCGATGTTGGAAAGACAGTCCACAGAAGTGGAGACAGCAGTGGGGGGACATGGATCTGCAGGAGGACACAAGTTAAGTTAATAACTCCGTTACACACCTTTCAAGTCCTTGTGTTTGACCAATTAGTGGCTTTCAATACAAAAAGCTCCACCATAATAATTCCTGGGGTGCCAAAAGATGGCCAAATTTAGAGCAGGAACTAAATGGAATCCCATAACTACAGCCATGAAACTAAACCCTGGTTCGTCTGATGAAAACAGGTGTAAGAACACCATTATTCCATTCCGTATCAAGCAGAAAAAAAATATTTTGCGCCCCTTGTCTCTTTGTATCCATTTTCCAAGTTATAATTGTACAAAATTTGAGTCCTTGTCAAATCTATATGCTCTCAACACACCTAAACCAGGCAATTAAATCCCCTGAACGCCTGGCACACCTGAGGTGGCACCTGGGAGAGAGCAAAAATGTGGACAGATCTGGGGTACCCAGGGGCTAGTTTGGCAAATCTTGGTCTATTGATGTCTATGGCCATATATATATATATATATGTGTGTGTGTATGCACACCTGTCTGCAGGACGGAGGTGTTGCTCGGGCTGCTCCTGCACCCTTGCCCCACACTTGACACCTTGAAATAGTACTTCTGTCCACACTGGAGCTCTGAGACCTGAGCACTGGTGTTATTGGTGGTTAGCGCCAACTGTTGGCTGATGTTGTTTTCAACAGTCATCACGTATGTCTGAGCGGCCCGGCTGGATTGCCAGGTCAGAGACGCGACCCTCAGGCCACAGTCCATAGTGGCACTTAAATTCTGGGGTATACATGGAGCTACACAGGACAACCAAACATTTGATTAGAACAATCCTGATAGTGACACCACCCAATTGTCATTAATATTCATAAAGCAGACCTTTGATATTTATTGATATTCATACGCTTCCCTTCACTGTGATCTCATTAGGCTTATAGCTACAGTGTAAAGGCTTCAGCATAGTTCATGCAGAGAAGATGTTTGGCAGACTACCACAAACAACATGATTTAATTGTTGAGCAAACGGAAGTCATGTGGAAGTTGTGGCGTAAACACGGCAGCTAGGCAAACTCCTCAAACAATCACACTATGCAGCCAAGTCTGTGGTTGGCTGTTCTACCCAAGGCATACCCGAGTCGATTCCGTCCAAGATGGGTGACTCTGGGAAGCAGTAATATTCTTCTTCTTCTATTTTATTATTTTATTAGTGTCATCTGCAGGAGTGAAGGACACAACAGCCAATACAAAACTGCAGAGAGTATGTAAACTTGTTAAGGTGTATTTTTTCTCTTCCTACAACTCACACAAACATCATCTCCTTATTAAGTATGCTGAAGCTCTTACAGATGGTTGGACGTTGTCTCACCCATGCGGATGGTGGTGTTGTCACTAGGGGTGCTGCTGCATTGCAGGTTGCTGGCGATGACACGGACTACATAGGTCTCTCCACACAACAGGTCACTCCAGGTACATACTGTTGTATTGGTGGTGCACATGTGGGTGTGGCCTAATGTCTGTCCCTGAGCAACTGCAGTATAATTTACTGCCCCATCACTTCCAGCCCAGCTGACAGAGGCAGTACTGTCCTCACACTGAATGAACGTCTGCACACCAGTCGGCACACATGGGGCTACAGAGAAAGGGTTAAAGAGGTTTTTTTGTTTTTTTTTACTGGAGCAATACATTAAGGATTTCCTAAAAACAGTCTCACCCTTGCATCAGTAAATAATCTCACTTGGATACTGTAAATCTGTATCTAAAACCTGCTAATGTAATCACAAAAGGTTGTCTTGTGCTCATCTCGTTAAGGATGAAATTTACACAAAGGTTTTGGTTGAGACGGATTTCCATTATTTGTTACATACATTAGCCTGATCATTACATTTCAGAGTAGAAAATTGTACATGGAGAGATATAATATGCACAAGGCAGTCATGACAGTACCGGTTGAAAACTTGGTAGTGGTGCTTGTGAGGCTGTGACACTGATCATTCTGCCCCAACACACTGAAACTGTAGCTCTGGCCACAGGGAACCGCCGTATGCATATTGGACACTGGGCTCTGGAAGGAGCCGGTGTAGCCCAGGTTTCCTGTGACTGAGATGGTGTAAAGGAGCGCACCAGAGGCATTGGACCAGTTCAACTGGAGTGTATTGGTGGTGCATGAACCGGTCACGGTGAGGTTCTGTACCTGGCAGGGTTCTGAACAAAGGTTAGATGATTAAATCCCCTTGATGGACTTAAGCCATGCTTAAATATAATGTGAAGACAAGAATGAGAACAAGCAAAATATAAACAGAGTGTCAGAAAAGGAAAAAAGAATGTAGTCAAGAGAGAAAGAGAGAGAGAAAGAGAAAGAGAGACCTGTAGTGATGTTGACAGGTGCGCTGAAATCACTCCAGCACTGTCTGGTGTAAGCTCTAACCCGCAGGGAGTACTGCACTCCGCACTGCAGCCCACTGAAGCTGCAGCTGTCTGCACTCGAGTTACACACTACAGCGGCTACTCCAGGTGTGAAAGTGGCGCTACCCAAGTAGTACAGGACTCCCGGTCTCTTTTCCCAGGTCAGCACGGCCGTACGAGTGCCACACTGCAGGTTCGCTGCCACATAACGGGGCACGCAGGGTCCTAGAGGTCGAGGGCAGTCTTATTAACATTATATACAGTATAGACTTCTTGATTTTGATCAGTAAGAAGGTGTTGATTGTGTGTGTGTTGAAGGTGTTGATGATTCTTTAACATTAAATATGACTATAAATGGAAAAAAAAGTAAACATCTTCAATGATTGAAAAGTTTTTTAATACAATTTTTGCAATTGTATAAGAAGAAAAGACACAACTGTTATTGGAAAATAATCAACTTCAGGGTAATAACAGTAACCCTGCATTCGATGGGGGTTCCTTCCCACCATGCTGTCCTACCATTGATTATTTTCCTATAACAGCACACTTCCAAGTGTTTTATTCCTGACTTAAGCTGGTTAAGACTCACGGCTTTGGAAGGTGATGTTGGTTTCCAGGCTAGCAGAACCCGCACTGCTGAAGGCTGTCAGGCTGAGACTGTACGTCTGCCCACACTTCAGGTACGTAATATTACAGCTGTTCTGCACTGTGACACATTTTAATTGGTCCGAACTGTTGCTAGTAGCAGTGAGTTCATAGGACGTTGCTCCTGTACTCAAGGCCCAGCTGACGGGTGCTGAATCATTTGCACACTGCACTGCTACTGCAAAACTGCTTGGGTCCGGCAGGCAGGGGACTGGACATAATGAAATGTCAGCTAATCAGTAACTTGAGGAGCAACAACGGACACGTTTTGTTTTATTAAAAATGTTTCTTCAAACATTTTATACGAATATACATCTTGTCACTAACCTGTAGTGAGCAGAGCCCCTTCACTCCTCGAGCTGTTGAGGCTGGTGCCGATGGCTATGACATGGGTGACGTAAACCGTCCCACACAGCAATCCTGGCACGCTGCATGAGGTCTTGGTGGTCTGGCAGTAAAGGGTGTCCCCCTGCTGTCCCTCGAGCACGACCATGTATCCCACAGCCCCGAAACTCGACTCCCATGTCACCTCACTGTGGTCACTCATCAATCGGGTTGACAGGATGACAGGAGGACAGGGCTCTGCAAAACACATTGTGTGTTTCTGTTTAGTCAGGCTGAATTTGAGATCTCTAATTATAACTGATCAATTTTAAGAGGTTGAGCAATAAAATTTTGACCTTTTTGTTAGGTGATATCATGGAAAAATTGGGCAATACAGTGTGTGACAAAATGTTGTTGTTTTTTTAAGTATAAAGTCTATTTAAGTAGAACATTCTAACTTTACAATCTCGTTTTGTGTATATTAGGTATAAAGGTAAACATTTACAACATTCATAACTCACTTTTAATTATTAACCATCCATCCATCCATCCATCCTCTCCATCCTCCTTCCTTCCTTCCTTTCTTTAAAATTTACTTACCATACTGCTTTATTCTCTTTACAGTGCCTTGCAAAAATATTCAACCCCCTTAAAAGTCATCAGATTCATCTAGGTTACAAATTACACTTCCAGAGATTGTTCCAGTCAGTATTTCTATTGCAAACCACTATGCTATCATAGTAAATGCTCTTATAGTTTTCTTTTATATGTAAGCACATCTTTAAAAAACAAAAAAACAATAACTAAAAAGTGCTGATTGCATATATTCTGTATGTATAACTCCTTCAGACTAGTACTTGATAGAACCAATTTTTACTGCAATAACTGCATATTGCTTGGGCGTGATTTTCACTCATTCCTACTGGCAGATTTGCTCCAGGTTCTTCAGGTTCATTGGCTGTTGTTTGCTGACTGCAATTTTCAAACAGTGCCACAGATTCTCGATGGGATTCAGAACTTTACTTTGACTTGGTCACTGTAGAACATTCAACTTTTTGTTTTTAATCACTCTTGGGGTGCTTTCGCCTTGAGGTTAGGACCATTGTCCTATTGCAGTTTTTTTTTGTTTGTTTTTTTAGCATACTGAAGCAGATTCTATTGTAATATTCCCCCATTTCTTTTGCACCATTCAGTCTCCCTTCAATTTTGACAAGAATCCCAGGTTCTGAGCATCCTTAGAGCATGATGCTGCCACCAGCCTATTTCACTGTAAGTATGGTGTTAATTAAAGTATGGCCAGTGTTAGGTTTGAACTGCACATAGATAGATAGATAGATAGATCAATCGCTCTATGGTCTGGTGCACCTTTACTCCACTCCCAGTCACTGTTCTCTGCAACTCCTTCGGAGTGACTGTTGGTCTTGCTGTGACTTCCCTCACCTCTGTCTTGTTTTGTTTTTGAGTTTTGAGTAATGGCCTTGTATAGGTAGTGCTTGGGTGGTGTGATGCAGCTTTCACTTCTTCACTACTGATCAAACAGTGCTTACAGGCATGTCCAACTACTTAGATATAATTTTACAGTTAGCAGTTAGCTCTTTTTGCATTCTAATCTGTCTAATATGAGTTGGTTGGCTCTCTCTCACCTGTGTTTAGTGTAAGAGAGTTGGACTTGACACCATCCTGGTAGAGGTCGCTGTAGGCTGTCAGAGAGATGTTGTAGATCTGGCTGCAGTTGAGATTGTAGAGTGCACACGAGGTGTCACGGGTCGAGCAGGATTTCTGGAAGCCCTGCTGTGACACGGCCCGAGCGATATAGCTGTCAGCGCCTCGGGTCATTTCCCACATGAGCAGAGCAACAGGTGGCAGGTAGCTCACACTCACCAGCACCGGAACACATGGCCCTGAGATTACAAGAGAAATGTTTTATGATTTCTAATTTGCATAGCCATTATTACAGTGGGGAAAAAAAGCTGTGTTTCGTGCTGTAACAGCTGAAGAATAAGTTCTAACAATTTATACGTGAATACGAACAGTATAATTATTTAGAAGGGGTAAAACGTCACCTGTCTGAAGGTATTGACCCATGGAGGCGGAGCTATTGCAGACGCTTCCCTTAGCCTGCACCGTGACATTGTACTTGTCTCCACACAACAGATTGATCAGGTTGCAGTTCGTCTGATTAGTGTCACAGGAGACATTGGTTACTGAAATGCTGCTCACCGCCAAGGCCTTGTACCTCAATGCACCGGCACTTAAATACCACGAGAGCACGGCCGTGCCGGTCAGAATGTCCATCTGAGCCCGGAGATTACTGGGAGCACATGGAACTGCGAGAGAGCAGACAAAAATGGAGACGATAATTAATCAAGAGAGATTGGAGTTACTTGGTGACAAAGCATACTGTTAAATGTGCATTAGATAAGGTTTGTTTAAATAGGTGTTACTCATTGATCCCCCATTCCCAACCATGTACACCAAGTCCGCTCCCCAAAACAGTGGCTTATGGTGGTTCAACTAGAGTTAGCACGCCAACTAAAATTACCATTAGCAAGGACTGTCATGACATCACTTTTATGTGTTTTGTTCCTCTTATACAACATCAATTGCATCAACAATTGTCTTTTTTAGAATTTGTTGAACAACATGGTTACTTTTCATCCATTTGGTGTGTGGGTGTGTTTATTACCTGATTCTGTGTCTTGGATGTTGCTGGGCTGGCTGCTGCAGTACGTGTCAGAGGCGACCACGCTTGCATGGTAGATATTTCCACATGCCAGGCCACTAATGGTGCAGCGGTCAGAAAGGGTCTGGCAGTTAGTGGAGTGCCGAGAGCTGTCCATGACCGTTGCTGTGTAAAATTGTGCCCCCAAGCTCTTGTTCCAGGACACGGTCAAGTTGCGGGCATTGCAATCCAAATTCAGCATGACGTTTTGAGGAACACACGGTACTAAAGCAGAGAAAAATATAGAATTTCTGAGTAGTTTTATTACAGGACATCAAGAAGCTGAGAGTAGTAAGGGTTGTGTGGCTGTCAGTCCCACTGAAGGGGGCATGGCTTCAATATCTCTCAGTTCAATTGAAGAAGGCATGGACTTTCTACCGGTTGGTCCTAATGAAGAGGTGTAGCCTCTGTGCATCTCTGTATCAAAGAAGGAGGTGTGGTCTCTCTAATTGTCGATCCTAGTTAAGGGGTGTGGCTTCTGTGCATGTCAGTCTCAGTGAATGAGGTTTGGCTTCTATACCTGACACTCCTAGCAAAGGAGGCATGGCTTGGGTGCCATTCAGTCTTATTGACTGAGTATGTTTATATAATTTAAACAAAAAAAAAAAAGACTTAAGGTGATTAGATCTTAAAGGTTAGTTTGTTTACGTAGTTGTGAGGGAGATGAAAAATACACTGTCATTTCCATGAATCTTTTGAGCAAGTTTAACAAGTGGGTCTGGTGGGATGCTAGGACTCTTCTCACCTGTCTTGATGAGTGTTGGAGGACTCGGCAGGCTAAGGCAGGAGCTGTGTTGCGCCACCACAGTGGCCATGTACTGCAGGCCACACACTAGGCCTCTGAGGTCGCAAGATCCGTCAAAGCCATTGCAGCTGTCTATGAAAGTTCCATTCATGCCTACTGCATTTACTGTATAGAGCTGACCGCCCGCGCTGTTCATCCACCTCACACTCGCCACGTTATCAGTGCAGCTCACAGTGGCATTGGGGCGTGGTGGCTGGCACGGTGCTGCATATGCAAAAAAAAAAACATGATTAGGACAATGAGAAACCGGAAACATTCATAGTAACACTTGATATATTACAATATAGGATATACTGTGTAACATGGAAAGGATATAGCAGATTATACCACAGAATTCTTAAATATGGTTGGTCGGAAGGTGTTTCTATAACAGCAGCTCTGACAGTAGCGCAGCAATAAATGACAGGTTTATATTAATATGCTAATTCTCCTTCTAATATGATGCAATATGTTCCTATAGTAACAATTTACACAGGGACTTATATTGAGGATGCGCTACATAATCTATGCCTAATAATATGCTATTTAAATGTGTTATTTAACAAATTTGCAGTTGTTTTGGGCGTGGCCGTGTTTGTGATGTCACACTCTACAGTAGTGCTTAACAACTCATATGAAAGTAGATACTCTGGGCTTTAAGAATTTGCAGATTTTCTTAAGTATTTCTTTCTTTTTTACCTATCCTACTAGGTTTAAATATTTTACTTTGACTGTGGCAGTTGTATACGGTGTTTTACTATCAATACCTGTGTTATTGTGGAGATGTGTGAATTGTTTACCCAGCAGCAGGCTCACACCCCTTGCATTTCCCATCCCCCTGCTCACCAGCAGCTAAACACAGAGTCATGATACTCTACACACAGAAACCCAACAGCGTCCTGATTCATTTTATAACAGACTCGCGGTGATAATTCGTTTGTTTATACTGATTGAAAATGCCCAATAAGTCGATTTCCATTTCGACGGGTGAATGGAAGACCAGCGTACTGTGAGAAAGGAAGTGTCAGCACTTTGTAACAATCAGTAAATGCCATTACTGTAGTTTCTTGGTAAAATGACAAGCTTGGCAAGTTTTTTCTGTCTTATTAACTTTAAGAGAGAAAAAAGAGAATCTGGAGAGGGAACAAGTGATAGCTAGCATACGTACATGACATGTGAGTGACAAAAATATAATGTGTTATTTACTAATAAATAATGAAGTGTTTTATTACTTACATATTGTATATTAATTTTGCTAGACATCAAAAACATTTTAGTCAGTTTTTGATGCATCCTTTGTAATGTATAGAAAGTGGTTGGTGCATGATAGAGGAGAAGTGTAGATGTCTGTGCGAGGGTGTTACCTGTCTGTACCGTTATGGCCTTGCTCTGCGAGCTATTACAGGTTCGTCCTGCTGCAGTGACAGTCACCATGTACGACTGACCACAGGGAAGGGATGTTACATTACAGGAAGTGCTACCATTAAGAGTAGTGCAGCAGGGAGCCATGCCCCCGGGCAGCTCAAGCGTGGCTGTGTATGCGAGAGCTCCAACACTGCGCAACCACTGCACACTTACTGTCCCAGTGTTACAAACTACCGACACGTTCACACCCTCAGGAGCACATGGTACTAAAGAAAAAGAGAATAATATATAGGCACTACTGTGAAAATATATGTATACACATAAGTACATGCATCAGTAATAGTATATATTTTTAAATATATCCAGTTCTACAGATAAAACCAGCTGTAATCTGATATACAGTAACTCTCATTCTCCTTTTTGTCTCTCTCTCTCTCTCTCTCTCTCTCTCTCTCTTTCTTCTCCTCTCCGTATCTCTTACCTGTCTCGGACTGCATGGTGTTGCTGACTCCACTGCTGCACTGTGCATTGTTGGCTGTGAGGCTGAAACTGTAATTCCTCCCACATTGTAACCCAGGGATGGGACACATGCTGCCACTAGAGTTGCACTGATACTGGCGTCCATCACTGTCCTTTGCCACAGCAGTGTAAGACTCTGCCCCCGCAGATGTGTTCCACAACACCCAGGCTGAGTTGGACAGGCAGTCCATCTCCACGCTCTTCAAGGTTGGGACACATGGTGCTACACATACAGAAGCGCAAACGTACTGCATGAAAAAACTGTCATTCATTAACAGTGAGTTTTTACTAACATTGAAATCCACACTGACCTGCTTGGATAATTTTATAAGGCGAACTGACACCATTGCAGCCGTTTTGACTCGGTATAACAGAAATGTTGTAGGTTCTGCCACATGGCACACTGATGCTGCAGAACGTGTTTGTGGTGTTGCACATGTAATAGCCATTGGAAGAAACGGCCTGTGCCATGTAGCTGACACCGGCCATGCTGGAGGACCAGTTCACTGAGATAATGTTGGATGTGCAGCTTATATTTGCACTGATGGCCTGAGGAGGACATGGGGCTGGAGACACACACCACAGTCAACTTACAGAGGTGCTACACTCTGGACTATGTGCACATGGTAAAGTGCAACAACTGCAAAGACACAGACTCCTTTTCCCATAAAATATCAATGAAGATCAGTAATGTATGTCGCTATCTAAAATACAAACACTGAGAAGAGACATTCTAGGAGAATTTGCACCCTAAGCCAGCAGAAGTATCCTCACTGAAGAAGGAGTACCGTAATCATGGCTGTATATTCACCTGAGATGGCACTTTGTACAGAACTGCGGCTGCTGTTGCACTTATCGTTCTGGGCCACCACCGACACGTTGTACGTCAGGCCGCAGAGAATGTTGGGAACTGTAAAGAAAGGCTTGTCTGTAACAGGAAACATTGCTTGACCAGCACTGGTCTGCACCACGGCTCTGTAGAGTGTGGCTTCACCGCTCTGCTGCCAGGTAACGTTAAGCACCGTTGATTGACACGCCAATATCACCTGGATGTTCTGAGGCACGCAGGGAGCTGTATTTATGAGGTCAAATAGAGGTCAAGTTAATGAATCAGTCCTCAAGAATGTGGTCATAAATATTCTGAGTTGAATGAGACACATTCATGATTTGAGAAAGTAGGTGCTATCTCAAAAACCCTGGTAGAGTGAAGAGGGTGACCTATCTCACCGGTTTTGACAATCTGGCTCTGGCTCTTTGGTCCTATACACGTTCCAACCACTCCTGACACATAAACCTCATATGTCTGTCCACACTGGAGTCCAGGAATGTCACATGTTGTCCAGTTGCTGCTGCAATTGAATCTTTGTCCCCCACTGCTCTGAGCAACAGCCAGGTAAGAGACGGAACCAGGAGAGATCTGCCAGGAGACGGACATAACTTTTGACTCGCAAGGAATCTGGACAGACACCTGATTTGGGGGACATGGGCCTGCAATAATAGGAATAGAAGAAGAGGTTTTATACATAAAAAGTTTGTATAAAAAAAGTGCAGAAGTGTGATCTCTTGCACTAAAAAAAGAAGGTAAAAGTGTTGAATATTGATATTTAATTTTGATATTTTAAGGACTTGTTACCTGAGGTAATGGACACCCAATCCTTGGCAGGGCTAGAGCAGGTGTACCCTTGACCACTGACGCTAATCTGGTAAGTCTGTGCGCATTGCAAGTTAGTCACATTACAGGAAACTCCCGTTGTGCTGCAAGTCACATGGTCAACCACAGCCGAAGCATTAGCAGAGACATTGTAATATAGAATGCGATAACCCGGCATCCATGAAACAAGAGCAGAGTTACTGCTGCAGTCCAATAAGACACGAGGACTTGAGTGAGGACATGCCCCTAGATTGAGAGTCAATAAGAAAGAAAAAGAGCTAAATATCCCTCTGTCATCTCAATATATAATCCAACCATCTTTCCTCAAAGCACACATATTCTTAGTCTTCTAAATAAGAGGAAAAACAAATTCACAGAAACTGCTGAGAAATTTTTTACTTTGTTGCCCAATTTTCATAGTCACTACCTGTTGACACGGTGAAAGGTTGGCTGGGCTGAGACCTGCAACCACCATGCTCTGCAACAACTGTGATGTTGTAGTCCTGACCACAGCGGAGATCACTGATATCGCAGCCGGTGTCTATGGTGCTGCAGTTGGACTTGTATCCTTGACTACTCACTGCGTACACCACGTAACTGTCAGCTCCACGGGCTGTGTCCCAAGTTACTGAGATGATCGAAGTGTCACAATTGTAGCGTGCTATGACATTGGTAGGGATGCAAGGAGCTGAAAGAGACAAAGTAGTGGGTTAAGAAGTAACAGTCTCACTCTCTCACAAGGTATCTCTGTCTCTCAACTGTTTGCAACTATCACTTTCTCTCACCTTTTGTCAGGTATCACTGTGTCTCACCATATTATAAGCAACTCTGCCTCTCACATGTATCCAGGTATCCCTGTCTGTCACGTTTGAACAGGTTTCCATATCTCTTACCTTTGTGCAGGTATCTCTGTCTCTGACAATTGTATAAGCAACTCTATCTCTCACCTGTATCCAGGTACAGTACCTCTATCTCTCACCTATGTCTCTCAAATGTGTAAAGATATCTCTATGTCTCACCTGTGTACGGATATCCCTGCCTCACACCTTTGCGTAGGTATTTCTATTTGTCACCTGTGTGCAAGTATATCTATGTCTCACCTGTGTGCAGTAGTTAATAGTTAATTCTCACCTCTGTGAGGTACCCCTGTCTCTTAACTGTGTGCGGGTACCTTTGTGTCTTTCCTTTGGGCAGGTATCTCGATCTCTCACCTGTGTATCACTGCCTCTCACCACTGTATAAGCAACTCTGAGTCTCATGTTTGTAGGTATCTATCTGTCTTTCAACTCTGAACATGTATCCCTATCTCTCACTAGTGGGCAGGTACCTCTGTCTCTTACCTGTATGTAGGTATCACTGTCTCACCTTTGAGAAGGTATCACTGTCTGTTACCACTGCATAAATAATATTGTCTTTCACCTGTGGGGGAAGGTATTTCTATCTCTCACCTGTTTACCTGTATTGACCTTACCTGTGCTGAGATCCACAGAGGTGCTAGGTTGGCTGGTACAATTTTGCATAAGCCCGGTAACAGTGATTGTGTATGTCTCTCCGCAGTGAAACTGGGTGAAAGTGCAGTATGAAGCTCCAGTGCCACAGACCACTTCTCCACCTGTGTTATTCACTGCCAACACACTGAATGACTGGTCCACCCCAGTGGTGTTCCACCATACTGTGGCAATGCTAGTATTGCACTGTAGAGAAACTGACAGGTTCTCTGCTTTACAGGGGGCTGATGGGAAAGAATAAGAGGAGCCCTTAATCATACATACTATTTTAATGACATTAAAGGTGACCACTTTCTGTCTTTCTCTGGATTCAACACACCTACAGCGTATCTATGCATCTCTGCAAGTCTGTACCTGTTTGCACTTGGAGGTCAGAACCCTGGATGCTGCACCTAATGCTGGAGGTGGTCACAGCAATGCCATATTTGCGTCCACATCTTAAGCTCTGGATGGTACAGGAAGTGCTATTGGTGTTACAGGAAGTGCGTGTGCCATCAGTGCCAATAGCCAGTGCAGTGTAATTTTTGTTTCCAGTAACAGCAGCCCACTGCACTGCCAATGAATTGGCACTACAGTCAAGCCGAGTCTGTACATTACTGATCAGACATGGTGCTGCAGAGATGGAGAGGGGAAGAAATAAGGGACAGATGAGAAAAGAAAGAGCGCAAATATGTTGACAGCTTTATTTAAAAATACTACCTTTTAATACCAAACTTTCTGGTGTGGAGCCCTACTGTTGCTATCTTACAAAGCAGCTACGGTCCTAAGCGTTTATTCATGTGATATATCTAACAAGCTAGAACAAATGTGCTCTCTCAAGACTGTAAACTGGTGTATGTCTTGCTTACCTGAGGTAAATTGGGTGCTGCTGTTTGCAGTGCTGTTGCACAGTCCAGTGGAAGAGATTACAGTAGCTGTGTAAATGCTGCCACAGTCCAGATTCACCACACAAGAAGTAGTGTTGGATGTGCAGGAAATGGAATCACCATCACTGCTCACCAGAGTCGTAGTGTAAAAGAGGGCACCGACACCACCAAGCCAAGTAAGGTTACCCTGATTTGTACCACAATTAGCAGTAGCTGCCAGACTGGATGGTGAGCATGGAGCTAAGCACAACCAAAGAAGATGCAATATTTAATAACTGCCTAGAGTCTTCCTAAAAATAATCCACCAGTATTATGTAGCGTACCTGTGCGGATCTGCACTGGTGCACTGTAACTGCTGGTGCAGGTGGTATCTTGTGCTGCCACCTGCACTGTGAAGAGCCAACCACACAGGAGGTGGTTTAATGTGATGGATGTTGCCGTGGTGTTGAAAGTGGAATTTGCTCTGCTGTCCTGCTGAGAGAACAGGAAGTAGGTGACACCTGGCCAAGGGCTGGGGTCCCATGTGATGGTGATGTCATTGGTGCCACACTGAGTAACTCCGGCCAGGTTGGCAGGAGGGCAGATAGCTGGAGGAAAAGGGTGTTATGATGTTACTGTTACATGGATTTATTGGAGGGAGTGGCTTAAGAGAGCAGTTTAGATGGAGGGTCTGTGTTTGACAAGCCTGGCGAAAGATAGCACGATCACCAAGACTGACTACCACCAAAGATGTGCCATCATTTTACATAGATGTACATAGATATTCACCTGATCGCAGTAGCGCTGGTGCGCTCGGGTCACTCCAGCAGTCACGCTGTACAGTAACAACTGTGATACTGTAGTTCTTTCCACAGTAGAGGTCAAGTAGGACACAGCTGGTTCCAGTTGTGGTGCAGTTGTGCTTTAAGCCATCTGAGCTTGTCGCAGTGGCAATGTATTTCTCAGCATTGAGGGCAGCAGTCCAGCTAACAGAACCGGCATTATTTCGACAGAGCAGGGACACCTGGACTCCACTGGGTGGACATGGACCTGATACCAAGAGGGAATGTGGTTACTTATCTTACTGTGATCGTAGCCTGAAGTTGTAGTGGTGTTGGGAAACTCACTCACGTGTGTACATACCTGCAGTGAAGGTAAAAGCACTACTTGGCCACCCATTGCACATGTCTGAAAATGGAGTGACCACAAAGTTGTATGTCTGTGAGCAGTGCATGTTGGGTATTTGGCAGTAGGTATTTGAGGTGCGACAGTATCTGACATCGCCGTCACGTCCTAGGGCAGTGACGTTGTATCCTATGGCACCGGGACTTAGTGTCCAGGCCACTGATGCTGTGTTACTGGCACACTGCAGACTGACGGACACATTCTGAGAAGCACATGGAGCTGGAAAAGAAGAGTGGAATGAAGGAGGGATAAAATGAAAGTGGATTCTATACAATATAAGGCAGAAATTTTTTACGTGCAAACCACAAGACAACAGGAAGCCTGAGAATCGGTCTGCAGTAATTTGTATGCTGCTATTGCTGATACTCGAACCACTCAAGTAGTCCATGTGTTTGTGTGCTGTAGTGTTGAAAGTTTAGTTTAATCGGCAGTGCATTAGCATTCATCTTATTACCGGTCTGCATCTGGGTCCTGGCTACATCACTACTGTTGCATTGTCCTGCCACAGCCCGTACGCTGACATTGTACACTCTTCCACAGAGCAGAGAAGAAAGTGAGCAACGTGTCTGGTTGCTGCTACAAGAGTCTGAGTGGTCCTGAGTCTGAATACGTGCGATGAAGTTCTCTCGGCCCAGGCTCTCGTTCCAGCTTAGCACCGCCATGCTCGTTCCACAAGTATAGTCAACGCGCACTGCCGCAGGAGTGCAGGGAACTGCGGAAAACAGCATGGCGACCACACACAGAATAGAGTCACGATTTACAGTTTAAGGCTAAATGAATTAAAAACTGACTGAACAGACCTTTAATAATGACTTGTAATTGTCACCTAATTACTCATACATCAGTAGTGTAATCCCTATGTTTCAGCAGTATTAGCTGTAATCATCAGTAGTATCACACATGTGTTAGTCATATCTGCCTATATATCAGTAGTGTCACACTATTGTGTCAGTAGCCTCAGCTGTAATTGTCATTCGTATAACCTCTCCGTCCAATTGGTATACTGTACAAGTCAGAATATATATGTGGTGTCCCTGTGTGTCAATATACACGTGGCGTCCCTATGTGTCAGTAGTATTTATGCTCTATCAGTAATATCACCCATACATTTGTCACCACTATATGTCATTTATGTTGTCTTTACCTGTAACAATGCTGAGAGGAACGCCAGGAGTGCTGTTACACCACAGGCCTTGGGAGGTCCCTTGCAATGTGTACCTCTGTCCACACCACAGTCCCTGCATGGTGCAGTTATTATTAGCAGACTTGCAGCCTACTGAATGACCGAGCGCCGAGGTGGCATTCACAATCACATTCTGTGCATCCTGTACCCAGGTCCATGAGACCATGACCTGATCGCTGATACAGGTGGAAGGGAAAACCTGCAGCACAGGCGGGCAGGGGGCTGAGAGAGAGGACAAAGAGAGGAAACCACAGGATTTGAGAGGTTAATAATACATGCATTCGTGTTTTTCTTATTTCAATGTAAATCCCTTAAAGAATTTTTGCATCACTTCCTTCAAGTCATTTTCAACCTCTGCGTCCACCTTTAATTCTAGTTAACTCTCTCTCTCTCTCTCTCTCTCTCTCTCTCTCTCTCTCTCTCTCTCTCTCTCTCTCCAATATCTCTACAACCCCTCTTTAAAACTTTCTCCAAGGCTTCCCCTTTTCCTCGCATCCTGCCCTGTCTCTTTTCATACCTGTTTTCACGGTTGTTCGTGCCCAGGGATTGCTGCTGCAGGTGCCGTCACTAGCAAGCACGCTCACATTAAACAGCGTTCCACATTGCAGCTGTGTGAGTGTGCAGGTTGTGTTGGAAGAGACGCAGGAAGCAGAGGGAACTGTCTGGTTCTGCGTGTAGGCTTGGACGGTGTACCTATTGGCACCTGCGCTTGCTTGCCATGATACATTTACAGCACCTGAGCCACACTGCAACTCAGCAACCACGTTACTTGGGTTACAAGGTCCTGTAAAAGCCAGAGCATCAAGTAAACACAAAAAAGGCAATATTTATTTTGTTTTTTTAGTTCCTGTGAACTCACACACCTGTGGTAACGGTGACATCTGTAGTGGCTGTGCTGTTACAGTTGTTGTTGCTTGTGAAGATGCTGAGTGTGTAGGTCTGAGCACAGGTCAGGCCACTGAAGTCGCAGGATAGGGCAGAGGTGGAGCAGGAATGGGTGGAGCCACTTGGGCCAGTGAGGACACTAGTGTAGGTCAGAGCGCCCACCGCCTGACCCCACGAGGCCTGCACGGTGTTACTGACACACACCACACTGGCATGCACAGAGGTAGGTATGCACGGAGCTGCAGAGACAGAGAGAGAGACACAGAGAGAGAGAGTGAGAGAGAGAGACAGAGAGAGAAACAGTGGCAGGGGAGGCAGAGGAACAAGAGTGACAAAATGACAGAAGAACAACATGAGGATGAGACAGTCACAGAACATAATTATAAATGCTGACACTAGAGACTCCTTTCATAATTGTTAAATAAATGTCTCCCCACAGAAAACATCATAATATCGATGATTATACGTTTTCTTCTCCGTTTATGTGGACAGTCTACCAGTAAGTTGTTACTATAGAAAGGATAACGTATTGACAAGCACATTAATATAAACCTCCAAGTACTATATTTGAGGGTTGAGGGTTATGTACCTGTCTGGATGATCTGACTTGGGCTCTCCGGTCCATTACACAGTCTGTTAGCGGCCAGGACAGTGAGTGAGTAGCTCAGACCACATTGCAAATTTGAGATGTCACAGCTTCTGTCAGGTGAGGTGCAGCCGCGCACATGTCCACTTACAGGTGTGAGGAGGACGCTGTAGCTTAGAACCAAGGGGCTCGGGGTCCAGGACACACTCAGCATGTTGGTATCACAATGCAGGAATTTAGAAACAGTCGTTGGGGCACAGGGAGCTGCAGCATAAGGGGATATTATTGATTACGGGACCAATTCAAATTTTTGAGGTTGATATGAAATCCTGAACACTGTAAGTATCATCTCTATTATCAAAATAAATTTATTTTTTAGAATAAAATGATGATATCATAATATTAACAGTGATTTTAAAAAATATGTTTAAATGTAACCTTTGACAAATATGACTTATGTTTACAATTAACAAATATTTCTAATTTATACATTTGAAGTTGCAAAGAATCTCTTTTACAAGTGAGACCTGGCCAAGAAGGCCACACATATACTGTACATTACCACACAAGACATTACAACATAATAAACCAATATAAATAAAACCTCAATGAAGAGAGTGAATAAAAACAGGACTGAAAGTGATTCTCAAATATAACACTCAAAATTTTTTAATCATATATGAACTTCAAATAAGACAATAAGTCTACACAATTGTCAACATAAGTAACAATAATTAATAAATTACTTCAGGCATAATTTCAGCACACTTACACATTATTAAGACTTAATTATTAAGGGTTTAAGTTATACTCAAGTGGCTAAAACAGACTTCTGCAAATTTAATACTTGCCCTAATATCATCAATCATCCTATATGAAATTCAGGCTGTGGTGAATCATACTGCAGTTGCTAAATTAATCATTTTACATTAACATCATCCTGCATTCTAGGCTTTTATGTCCTTATAAAGGCATTAGACAGCCAGTTATTTAAAAGTTCACTGTGAGAAGTAATTATTATAAACCTCAAAGCCAAATGGTAAACATTGTAATAATAGAATAGACTGGAACAGAGTAGAATAGAAGTAATACGATAATATACATAGTGATAAAAGTAAATTACGAGATGACATTACAACAATGTAACATGAGCACATGACTAAATAAGACAAAGTGGAAGTTATGAAGTTTACCTGTGGACTGTGTGTAGATCGCACTGTCTATGCTCCCACACACTCCATCACTGGCCGTCAAGCTGATTGCGTAATCCTGGCCGCAGTGCAGGCCGGTGAACTGACACTGTGCAGAGGTGTTGTTACACCCCACTGTGTGTCCGTCTGATCCTACAGCCCTCCCTGTGTAGGACACGCTGGTAGGGCTCGAGTCCCAGCTCAGCGTTACAGTGTTAGTGATGCACTCAATTGTACTGTGGATGTTAAAGGGTGCACAAGGACCTGTGTGGGAGAAAAGCAGAGCAAATGGTTAATGAAAAACTATTATTATTATTATTATTATTATTATTATTATTATCACAGAACTGTAATCTGAGAAGGACTTAAATGTAGTCAGCAAACAAATAAATTAATAAATAGTTAATTACTGTGGAATTACAGTATTTATTACCATTACAGTGATTAATTACAGACTCATAATATACAATGTATAATATAAACTATTCCTTCAAGACTGTACACACACACACACACACACACAAACACACACTCACACATGCACACACACCTGTCTGCAGTGTAGCACTTTGGCTCTGGAGGCTGGAGCAAGCGTCATCAATGGCTACCACACTGACATTGTACAGTTGACCACAGCGCAGATCGGTCAGGCTGCAGGTGGTGGTATTGGATGAGCATGTTGTCTGGTGACCTTTGTTGCCCACAGCGATGACCCTATAAGACTGAGCGCCAAGGCTGGCTTGCCACATCACTGTGGTGCGGTTACTACAGGTCCTTGCAACTGTCACGTTGGTGGGCGCACATGGCACTGATGAGGTCAGGAGGTCACAAAGAACACAAAAAGACAACGTGTAAAGAAGGAACCGTGCTTGATGTTTGAGGTTTGCTTCTTTAGATTAGCACTGGAGCTACACGGGTAATGTAGCTAGCAAATAAGCGAAGTGTACTTCCTCCAGTTTAGCCTTATTCAAACTGCATGCTTAAATCAGCTGTTTATATGCAAATATTTTCTCCAATTTGAATAAATCAATTTCAGTTATATTTATATTTATTTGTGGAAGGAGTCAGCCATGTTAGCCATTCAACAATCAAGTTTTCCACTACTGGAGTCTTTTTAACAGAGGACTAGTTGCAAGCCCAAAACATTGTATATTATTTTCTTATAACAGCAAACCTTGTCAAGTTTTCTTGTATTCCTTACTTATACACCTATACTGATCAGATAAATATTTCATTCTACTTGATATCAGTAGATTTAGTCCATTTATTCTAATTATTAATCATTTATTTCACTAAATGTGCATGCTAAAAATATATTCTTAAAAGTAAAAAAACAAACAAACAAACAAACAAAAGAACGATTTTAGCTTTCCAAAGAGGTACTACTTCAAAGTTTTTCTGAAAGAAAAAAACCCCACTGATGTAGCCAGCCTACTGTTGGTATCACTAACAGCACCATCACTGGATTGCCATATTTGGGGGAAAAGTTTCTACTTATAATTGTGGAGATCATATACCCTCGTGCATACAGCATATAGTTGAAGAACCTGGTTCCCCACATGATTATAGCACAAATGGCTTTAGAGGAAGCACATTTAAAAAAAAAAATTGTTCACAGCTAACACAAAAAGTTCACTGACCTTCTTTAAATGTCACTGGCTGACTGAGCATACTGAAGCAGGTGCCATTGTAAGATCGGACCTGCGCCACGTACGATTCGCCACACGTTAGAGAGCTGAGGCCGCAACTGGGAGAGGTTGAGTTACAGAAAATCTGTCTCCCACTGTTGGTAGCGACCAGACTGGCGGAGTATCCAGTAGCACCATATGTCTGGTCCCAGGTCAACTGGAGAAAACCTGAGCTACAATCCACCCGGGTTTGAAAATTCCCTGGCCCACATGGAACTAACACAGAGAGCCACAAGGAGAGAGAATGGAACTGAGTCATTTACAGTGCCTTACACGCGTATTCACACTGCATCACGAAAACAATCGACTTATCAAAACAAGGCCGGGTTCTGGAAAAGTATCAATCAGGGTTTGGGTATAAAAAATCTTAGTAAAAATGTAAAGAGCATGAATCGGCCTAGAGGAGACTGTCCACCAAATGTCACTGAGACAGAGAAGCAACCAAGTAGTCAAGGGTAACTCCCAACATGATGCTACCACAACCTTAATTTTGGTGAAAACTTGCAAGCCAATGTAAGGTTTTGGTTAAAACCAAAGCACAAAATACATGCTCTTGTCTCACCCGAGTTCATTTGGATGGGCGACGAAGGCCTGCTGCGGCAGAGGCCGTTGTAGTAGGTGACACTGACGTCATAGACCTGGCCACATTTGAGGCTGGGAACCCAGCAGCTGCTGTTCACGGTGCTGCAGTTCAGCAGGCCTCTGCTTTGGTCCACAATACTGGCCGTGTAGGAGCCGGGAAAGCGTGAACTCAGCCAACTCACCAGCGCCCGGTTCCCATCACAGTCTAGAGTGGTCTGCACCTGCGATGGAGGGCAGGGGGCTGGGAAAAAGGAAGGAAAAATAGGCAAAGGTATGAAGGGGAGGTAAATTAAAGTCAATTTTGGGATTAACTGATAATGAGTTCCTTCTATTGCACCTTTAGAACCTGTGCAATGCTTAAAATGTTATATTTAATTGAATGAAATCATCGTTTGCATACTGTGTGGGGCTCTGAACTCATGACAGAAGTGAACTCATCACTATGCAGTAACATTCCAGTTTCTGGGGCTACAGTATGTGCAAAAGAACCTGAAACCAGAAAATTGGTAGATGTCCATATCTGAAAGAGTTAATCAAGTGGGATCTGATCATCAGCTACCTGTTTCCACGGTGATCTGGTTACTGACAGAGCTGTTGCACTTGTAGTTAGAGGAGATTATGGAGGCATTGTATTTTGTTCCACAGTACAGCCCCGTTATCTTGCAGTTTATATCCGTTGTGCTGCAGGTGTACATCCTACCCGAAGAGTCTGTCACTGTGGCGATGTAGAATAATGCTCCATTGGCCATGTTCCACATGAGGGTGATGGAGTCCGAACTGCAGTCAATAATGGGCAAGAGGTTCTGGGGCACACAGGGAGCTGAACACACACAAACACATTTTAACACTGGTAACACTGCTTATAAAGCTCCACGCAACACACATGGCGCTAATTTATGTTGATAGGCTGAAAACTTTTAAGTTGAGCCACTCAAGAGGTTAGTTTTCGTGGTTCAGTTCCTAATTGTGTACTGTCAGGTTTTGAATATACACAAATGTCCCAACAGCCTTAAATAATTTTTGAATACAATTTCCAGTTAAGTGCACCATCACTTACCGGTATTTGTCTCCTGACCCAGTACCACCTCGCTGTAACAATCATCATTAAAGGCAGTGATCATCATGGTCAGGCTTTCTCCGCATGCAATGCCAGGGATGACACAACTGCTTGTATTTGAGCTACATCTGTAGTAGCTCACATGACTGGTATTTCCCCGATTTCCTCTGCCTTCCACAATGTACTGTGCCACCCCATCTCCTGCATCCCAAGAACTCCTCAAAATGTCCGTCGTACAATCCGACACAGTGATCAGGTTAGAGGGTTTGCAAGGTGCTGACGGAAATAGAATTGTCAGATGATTTCTCTGCTTGACATCTAGTATGGGTAATGTTTTTAAGGCATCTTCCACCCAAACGTTTATGTCATTTAGGCATGCATTTTTGTACGATGCCTAGTTGCTATTAAACGTTGACCCCATTAGTCTGATAACTAAATACATCAACCATATTTGGACTCGTCAAGTAGGAAAAAGATTTTTTCGTGTGTGTGTGTGTGTGTGTGTGTGTTTACCTGTTTGGATGCTTACTGCCGGGCTGACTGGACCATTGCACTCCCCGTTCACGGCATAGACAGTAAAAGTGTACCTACGTCCGCACATAGTGTTGGTAAAGAAACAAGAAGTCTCTGTGGTTATGCAAGCCTGTGAACCCCCGGCAGAGTCCTCCAAGAGTGCCCTGTAGAATGCCGTGTTGTTTGTCTGTGCCCATGAGAAGACGATTACGTTGCTGCTGCATTCGCGGTACAGGTTCAGATTAGCTGGCGAGCACGGTACTGTAAGACATGCAAAGAATTAATGATATGGTCAGTCGTTTTGGTGATTTTTACAACTCGTTTGTTCCATGCGTCAAGTACAAGTGGAGAAACTTGATTGACAGGCAAGTATGTCCTTACTGGTGGGATGTTGGTGGTATACAGAGCCTGGGAGCCTTAAAATTTTACTGCTGGGGTCTTATGTAAAAATCACTGCCCACACCTTTGACAGTCTGAGAGAGTGTGTGGTGATACACATTAATGCTTACAGGCAGAATGAAAGGTAGTTGGAGAAAAAAAAACATCTGAGATAACAATACAAAGAACTTGCAATCCTAGCAGGAGTCTTTGGCCACACCAATGCTTCTGATTTTATCTTGTCTCAGTGCATTGTAAGCCCAGCTCTCGATGCTGTGAAGAAAGAGCATGTGTAAGTTAGACTACATGACTGAAAACCAGAGCTGATCCTCGAGGGCCTCCTCATTGTCTTCAAGGGCTGAGGGTGTGTTCGGGACGCTTTTGCATGAGAAACAGGAGCACAGGAACACTGAATAGTGGGTCTCACCAACAAACAGACTATGTGATAGCATCTGTTACACAATCTGGGATTGTTACAGTGTGGTGTTCACAAAAGGAAGATAGTTGAGAAGGAATCGAGTGTATCTTATCTAGTCATCAAAAGTGCATCTCAATTCTTTGCTAAATATTTCTAAATTCAATCAGCATCAGTAAACTCTCAGACCAGAAAATATCTTATGATTTTTGGCAGCTGAACAAGCTTGAAGGAGAATATTATTTGCCTTATTATGTTTAAATCATGGATACTGTAGTTTTATACCTGTAGTTTTATAGTTTCATATATCCAGATTTCTAAAAAGCTTTGCATTGATCAATAGTTACGAAAGGAAGGCCATCCTTCCCCAAAAACAGCAATGCAGTCTAATAGAACTTCTCTGATATTAAGATCACGGGTCCTCACTCACCTGTCTGGAAAAAGGCAGTGACGCTGCTTGTGCTCTCACAGTTATTGGCCATGGCACTGACCCGCACCACATAGTCCCTGCCACAACCCAATTTGGCCAGCGAACATGTTGTGCCCGTAGAGGTGCAGGACATGGTCCTACCATTCTGATCAACCGCTGTGGCACGGTAAAACTCAGCACCGAACACAGGTGCCCACGATACCATGGCAGATGCACTCACACAGCTGTAATCTGCCAAAACTGCTGTCACCGAACTTAGATCTGAGAGAGCCAGAAAGACATGGACAGGTGAACTCACCACACACAATTTATTGTCCACATTCCCAGATTTTTGCACTGTGCATGATAATCACCATAGCAGGCAGCCTACTTACTGTTTGCGGTGTAGTTGACTAGCTTCGCTTCTCCAGGATCCAGAAACATATTCACAGAAGACACACCTATTATGTACAACTTGCACGGCAGCAAATTTTGCACATCCTGGAAGGTGGCTGAGGTGGTGGTGCTTAGTATCTGTGTTCCGTTAGCATCTGTGCCCGTTACCTTGTACATGAGAACCTTGTCCACATGCTGCCATGTGACACGCACGGCCTGATTCAAGAGGGGCGCCACTGTGACTACGGCCGGTGGCTGAACCACTGAGAAAGCACAAGGAAAATTTGTTAATGTTTATTCTTTTTCACTGATGATTGAAGGCCAAGTCACAGTCTTTTGGGGTTACTGGTGACTTCTTTGCTCTAATAAACACAGATAATGTTAATATATGAATATATATGTATTAGCTCCTTCCAGCTCAACTGTAGTTTAAAATTTTCCCACTCTGACACCACAGACCCAAAGACGAGCCCTTTGAAAAATCTCTGAGTAGGCACCCAGCCCTGAGCAGTGCTTTTATGATTGTCAAATCATCTTGTTAGCCAGCTGGCTAGCATTAGCAATGAAGTTTATGAACATTTATGAATATGACGTAAAAATCCTCTCATAAATCCTGTCCGGTTATCTTGTGCTAATTAGCTGGCTGGTATTAGCAGTATCAATTACGACCATTTTTGAAGATGATTTAAGAATCCTCTCAGAAATCCTGTCAGGTTAGCTTATGTTAGTTAGCTGGATTGTATTAACAGTGGAGATTATAATGATTTTTTTAAGAAATATGATTTAAAACTTCCCTCAGAAATCCTGTCAGGCAAGCCTATGTTAGTTACCTATCCTGTATTACCAGTGGAAATTCTGAACATTTATGAAGATGACTTAAGAATTCTCCCAGAAATCCTGTCAGGTTAGCTTATGTTAATTAGCTGGATAACATTAGCATTATCAGTTTATGAACATTTATAAACAACAGGGCTGTTGTATAAAAGCAATATTGCAGTCGCAATTGTGGTGCTATACTGAACATTGGCACGGCTGTGATTACCTGCGACGCTCTTACTCATGATATATTTAATATGTTTAATTAGCATTAATATGTTTAATTAGCATTGCAGGTGAACATTTAGGAATTTGACTCAGAAAGGTTAGTTAGATGGCTAACAAAATGTATGTATAGAAATGTTGATAATATGCGAATGCCATTTTGAACACTTGAAGACTTCTGGACTTCAATACATGCCCACATTCCCATATATGGTCTTTAAGACACAACCGCTACAGTACATTTCCAGATGATATTTAATTACGTCATTAATTTACAGGGTTTAGTAAGCTTAGCACAGTGTATAGAAGATCACCCACGTGTGGTGACAGTGCGCACTCGGCTCCTCGCACCCAGGCCGGCTGAGTTGGAGGTGAAAACATAGCAGTCGTACGAGGTGCTGGGTCGCAGGTTAGTGATGATTGCGCTGGTGTTTGTGAAGGAGAGATTGTAGCGCTCGCCGGTTATCGAGGAGTTCACCAAGATGAAGTATTGATCCACAGAGGACACCCGGTCCCACTCTAACGCGATGGCTGTACTTGATATTGCCCGTGAGGAGCTTATCTGAGATGTGTCTGGGACTGAAAGAAAAAAAATGATAAAGCTCAGTTATACTTTTTATCACTTAATCAGAAGTTTTTTAAATATGTTATTTGGCCAAATGAACCTTTTTGACACCGGAAATATACTACAGTCGTAAAATCTTTTGCAGGAAGTAGAAAACAAATCAAGATTTCGGTATAATTAAAAACCCGCTAGATTATTACTAATAATTAGCTATCTATTTTTATTCATATTTTTTTTCTGTTTTAAAAATAATGTAGTATTGGTTTGTTCATGTAAATTATGCAAGTATAAGGTCTGATCTGAATTTTGTCTGTCTGTACCACCATGCTGCCCGTATGAAAATATTATGATTCGATATCTTTTGGCCATCCCTAACACACACATGCTCTTAACTGACCTGTCCTCGCTATTCTTGTATCCGAACACTCAACAAGGTAGAAGCGGAATACTTTGACCACAACCGTGTACAGAGTGCCCGGTTTCAGGCCGAAGACTTCTTTCTGTGTAGGTGAGACAGAAACTGTGACCACCACAGGTGCCACACTGCTCATGTTCACCACACGCAGGTCCAGGATGTAGTTGGTGGCCCCTGGGTAGCTGTTCCATTGCACAAGCAGTGATGAGGCCGATGGGGAAGAGACAGATGTGATGATGCTGCAATCTGCCAAGGAAAAAAAAAAAAGAGTAATAATAATGCATCTGCAAGCTAAAGCCATCTTTATCCAAGCACTATTTAGCAAATAATGTCTCCATTAGGGGACATGTGGGCAAACTTGGCACATGAATTCAAAATGATCTACTGTGAAAGTTTTTTCATGAAACATAATCAAATTTGTCAGTGAATTGCCAAACTTTTTAAGTAGCACGAAATGTGATATTATATGCATTGAGTTGGGCACAAGCCATATGAAATTTTAGCTCAATTTTCGCCTTCTCATGGCACTGTTGATTGATTACAGCTATTAAACAATGGTAAGTCTGCCAAATGACTGCTTAAAAGGAAATGATTGGATAAAGGTGGCCATTGAACTGTGGCATCTACATAAAGCCTAGCATAAAGATACAGCATACAAAAAATCAAACTGAAAAAGTACTTGTTTGTCCTCAAAAACTTTATTTTAAAAAAAATCATTTACTTCATAAGAATGTTTATAAGATTTCCAAATTGACACATTAAAACTGTATAGTTTATTTTATAATACAATAATAATAAATACTATTAGAATACACTTTTTTGGTTAGCTAAAGTTAACTTACACTTTAATAATAAAAAAAAGAACTAAAGCAGATGAACTAATAACGGAAAAATGGAATTAACAAAAGGAAAATACGTAATAGATAACAACACATTAACACATTAAATTTGTTAATATATTAAGATAATTATTTAATTAAGTTAAGCGTGACATGTGCTAATAAGTTTCTGGTCTTTAATGCGATATTTCTAGAAGTACATGAATTAAGAGCCTGACTCTTATAGTATATAATTTTTTAAGCAAATGGTATATATTAAAAAAGAAATCATTGAACAATTTCAATGGTTTGGTAATCAAAAGTAAAATCCAATCATGTGTGACCAATTTATATATATATATATATATATATATATATATATATATATATATATATATGTGTGTATATATATATATATATATATATATATATATATATATATATATATATATATATAGTATTAAAAGAGAAATCTGTATGTTAATCAAAGAAACTAAGATCGTTTCAGGTCAAGCTGGCGAGATCGTTTTGATGAGATCATTGAACACATACACTGCAGTTAGAAACGTATCTGACGTATCTGTCATTTCTCAGAAAAATCATATTCTGTTTTAATCTGTATCTTTTGATGTTAATGAAGTCTGCTGAAGTGAAAACTTTTTAATAAAGTAAGCTGATTGAACTTGTGCCACCATTATAGATAAGATATGAAGAAAGAAACATAATTGTGGTGAATCATCAGAAATTTAATCAGAAGAAAAAATGGGAAATCCCGCTTAATGAGATCATTGTTTTAGCATTGTATAAAAACCTGAGCATCGATTATAACTGATTTTCCATGAAACTCTCTACTTTTTGCGAAATTTAACTAGTTTGCTTCCTAAAGAAATCCCAGAATTGAAAATTAATGGATCTAATACTAATGCTAGTTCGAATTTAACGTAGCAACGCAATTTGTATCTAGTGTGTGTTTAGTAATTTTTAATATAAGACTATAAGACTAATGCATGCAAATGTTAACAAATTTACAATTCACTACAATTCATTTTCTTAACTGATGTCAACAATAATTATGTTCTATGCCATTTTAAACTCTACATAATAATCTAACAGACCAAATTTAGTTAATAGTGTTGACACATAAATGTTAATACATTTAAAGGCTAATGGGATACATTTATTTGGAGCAGCTGACCTACCTTGTGTCTGAGTGGTTTTAATCTATGAAAGACAGAAGCAGAAAAAAATACATTTTCCAGTATACACACACTCACACACACACACACACACACATATATATATATGTATGTATGTATGTGTGTGTATATATATATATATATATATATATATATATATATATATATATATATATATATATTATATCAACATGCATTTTATATATTTCTTTGACAAAAATTTTATTTTTTAGGTCTCTACAATGTGTCAGAGTTTGCATTTACCTGAGCCAGAGCGATCCAAATAAAAAATCCTAATCCTCTCAATGATCCCATCTTTAACAATGACACTGTGATTTCCATTAGCTATATACAAGCCTGTTCAGTACAAAGGGTGCTTTGGATTCTTTTGAGGCAGCAAAGTTGCACCAAGTAAGTGACAGCCAATCAGGAATCAGGGTCATCACTCCCAATCATGCCCTGGGGTGTACAACATATCATGGGAAGATTGAAAGAGAGACACGCAGAAGGTCGGATGAAAGGAAGGTCGTTGAGAGCAAGGGTAAAAACACTGCTTAATAATATAACAGTTTTTTGTTTTTTTTAAATAGTGGAGGTGTTCAGTTTCATGCACTGTGATGTTACCAGGGGTTTGGTTTAGTAATTCTGATGAAAGTGATGCTTCCCATGCCTAGAGGAACAACATTAGGAGCATAGTGTGTGGTTAATCATATGGGGACTTTTGTCGGGAAATCACTTCCTCAAAATTTTATTTTTGGTTTGATTATTTCCCGATAATGAAAAATTTAATATTTTTTAAATAGTCTATCCTGCTAACATACTACCGAAGCATCAGAAAAGCCCTGTCTTGCTAAAAAGGCAGATTTCTGGGTTGATTTATGAATAAATAAAGCTAGTCCTAGTCTGGGACATTAAATGGAGAGTATCCCATTACTTAGGGTATTAACAAATTACTGTCTATCACAAAGGTTTCCCACTTTTAACTGTAAATCTGGCTTTAAACTCTAGAATTTCCCACTTGTTGCTTTCTTATCTTTCCCGAAGGCATGCTAGGAACATAGGATGTTATTAGCGGAATAAAATAAGCAGAAAATAGCCCTAGATGGAATGGATGACATCATCCAAGTTATGTATTACCCAATTAATTAGAACAGCTATCAGTAGTTTTGACATGTACTCAAATGGTACTAATATGGTTGGATGTGGAGTTACTGTATTACTATGCGATCTAGGATGATTCTGGATAGACAAATACAGGAAAACACACTGTGTCTGGATTACATACACCAAACAACTGCCGTAATTATATCACTTACTAGCACTTAATTACCCTGAGCTTTCAATTTCTCTGAAAAGAACCTAATATGGGTGGACTGAATTGTACATGCCTGACCATGAAGCCACAACTGTCTCCATTTCCTTTGTCTTTTTTTTTGTGCCATGAAACCATATGACTCTGGGCAAGATATCAGACAGAGTGCAAATCAATACTTACACAATGTGTGCCAGTCCAGTTCATGAAAATTATTTCTTAACTAGGTCGTTTCTCTGCACCGTGGGTAGGTCTCTTTTCCTTTTCATGTGCTGCATTATTGTAAAACTTTATATGCCTCTTTATATAAGAAGAGGGATCCATGTGAGTACATTGAGACAAAGGATATCAACAGGAAAGTGGAGATGGAAGTGGATACGGACACCCTACCACAAAAACAATGTGAAATTCATGTAAAATCTTGATAACATCACGTATGCTGGATATTTAGTGAGTGGCGTTCATATCGCTGCATTAGTGAAGAAATAGCCTAAGGTTAGATTGCTAGCTAGCATGATCAAATGAACTAGCATAGCACAGACTACAGCATTAATAACATCACTACAAAACATGACATAATACAACATAATAACAATAGCATTTTGCTTGTTCTTTCTCTCT
This sequence comes from Ictalurus furcatus, assembly GCF_023375685.1. Classification (NCBI taxonomy): domain Eukaryota; kingdom Metazoa; phylum Chordata; class Actinopteri; order Siluriformes; family Ictaluridae; genus Ictalurus; species Ictalurus furcatus. The sequence continues at coordinate 6,699,676 of NC_071269.1, forward strand.
TTTTTTCTGCAAAAAACAGATTTATTATGTTTTATCATTTAAGTAAAACTGGCCAAAATGCTACACGCTATACCGCAGTCATGTGACTGTTAACATGATTAAGCTCTGTCCCATGTTCGTTTCGCGCGAAAAGCATAATTTGACCATTTTTTTGTTGGTCTTTTTAAAAACCTGATATGAACCAGAACAAAATTTAACATTTACATTCCAAGTAGGGATGGCTCATCTTGCCCAGGATACTTCAGGGGTATCTACGACACTACGTGACGTCCCCTACGGCAGCTGATTAATCCGATGAAAAGGTCTTTTTATGGCTCAGGGATAAGAGAATTTCATGTTCCTAGTTCGTAACAGCAGAATAGGAGAGAAAGAAAGTCAATAGGAAAGTGGATATATTGTAGAAACTCTATATACCACATAAAGAAGAGACGACTTCCTTCTCGAAAGCTTTTATTTATTTCAAGCACCTTTATTATAGAGAATCTTCAGTACTTTCCTGAAGTGAAATATGTTTCTCTTTTCTATGTATCTCATTTACAAGTACAGTCCTGACCATTGGCTTTCTCATCGAAAGGTCGTGAGTTCAAATCCCAGCACTGCCAAACTGCCATTGCTGAGCCCTTGAACAATGCCCTTAATCCTAAACTGCTCATTTGTAAGTCACTCTGGATAAGGACGTCTGCCAAATGCCTTAATTGTAAATGCAAATGGTTTCCATTTCAATTACAGCGCAGCACCTTACCCAAGAATGTCATGATTTTGACGTTTCTGTTGACAGAAACAGCTTCTGAATGTTTAAGAACAATTGGTTCATACAATGCCCAATATGTTAAGTCCAGCGTCAAGTTCTCAACGCTTTTACATAACACTTAGCAATGTTTCAATGCTATTTCCAGAACTACAACATTTACCTTTAGTTGGCGCTTTATCCACAAATCCATTGAAGTAGGAGAAATACAAATTGAGACTATTCTCTTAGCGGCCTACAGTACCTCTCACCAAAGTACTTGCTTGCAATTCCCTTGACAGAGACAGAGTTTATCCTATGGTAGTTCTGGTTTCTTATCCACAAATCTGTGATCTCTGGAAGATCTGTTTACAGTGGTTAATGCTTTGTTTCATTCAAAGTATCTCAGTGTATGATCACACAATGACCATCAAAAGTCCGGAAACCACCACAGTCACCACATCCTACAACAATATCAGGGTTTCAGAGAGCCCTGCATCAGAGCTTCGGGCCAGGTATATATCCTTTCTGCACATAAAAACTGCAGCAATGGATGAATATATTCAGAAACTCCTACAGTTAATATTTGGACATCCACTTCCCCTTCCATAGTCAGGTTCTCATTTATAGGTTGTCTCAGACCATGTATTGAGTATCAGGGCCTTCATAATGTTATCTGTTACCTTAAATGCACTTTGTCATAGAACATGCAAAGGTTGTGACCAAATGTATTAAATGATAGCGTTTCTAACTGCATATATAAAGTCAGGTCTCTAAGTATTTGGACAGTGAGACAATTTTCATAATTTTGCCCCTGTACACCACCGCAATGGATATGAAGTGAAGCAATCAAGATGTGATTGAGACCTTCAGCTTTAATTCAAGGGGTTTAAAATTTTTTTGTATTAACTGTTTAGGAATTACAAAAAATTTTTTTATAGAGTCCCTCCATTTTCACAGGCTCAAAAGTAATCGGACATTGACTGAAAAGCATTTTCCTGGCCAGCTGTGGCCTGTTTCCTTGTTATTTCATGACAAATTAAGGAGATAAAAAGTCTGGAGTTGGTTCCATGCATTGAATTTGCATTTGATAGCTGTTCATGGGAACTCTCAATATGCGGTCCAAAGAGATGTTGATGCAAGTGAAGGAGGACATCAAATCCTCTAAGACATTAATTTATGCAATTCATGCAGTCCAGAGATTGAAAGAGCTAGAGTGCATCCTTCCCTCTTACAATGAAAGGGAAAAAGTGTAGGACATGTTTTCTGGCCATGTTTGTAGCATTCCAAGTATAAAGTAATGCCATTTGGGCTTTACAATGCACCATCCAACCTCCATAACATTTTTAGTTTATGGTATGCGCTTTCAGTATAAGAACAGTATGGATAAAAGTAAAACAGAAATTGTGTCCTCACACTAATCTCACACCACATTGAGACACCACCAGGGTTGGTGGTACGCAGCCGCCCCTATCATTTGCCTGGGCATTGCGGTGTGGGAGAATCTCAGGGCCGTGCTCGATATGGGGGTAATCGAGGAGTCCCACAGTGCCTGGTCTAGTCCGGTAGTGTTTTGGGTGGACTAAATTTCACGCATATCCAATGGCTCATTGATGATCTGCTCAATTGGTTAGGTTAGCTTGTTTTTATTTGACACTGGATTTGACAACAGATATTGGCAGATCCCCTTGATTCCAATATCACGTGAGAAAAGCGGTCTTTTCCACTCTGTTTGGGTTAGTTTGAGCTGTTTGGAGCCCCAGCAACATTCCAGTAACTCTTGGACAGAATCCTCCATCCCCATGCCGCTGCGTATTTAGATGACATTATTATTTATAGTAATGATTGGCAGAGGCACATTCATTACCAGATGGATGTCCTGAGATCACTGAGATGGACAGGACTCTCAGCAAACCCAAAGAAGTGTGCAGTTGGATGGGTGGAAGTACGGTATCTGGGCTCCCACTTGGGCTATGGGCAGGTGCGTCCCTAAATTGATAAGACAAGCAGCGATCGTGGCATGTGGGAGTGTGGGTGTGGTTGAGCGCCTGTGTCTTGGTTTGGGCTTGAATGGCTGCTTCTGGATCAGGCTCGCTAATCTTTATTGATGATGAAACTCATGATGGTAGCAGCAGAGGTTTACAGGAACGTTTTGTCTGCCAATTTACAGAGAAATTCATCCAAATTAATCAGGAGGAACTTCATCATGCAGCAAGACAATGATTGAAAACATTCTGCCAACTCAACAAAGGACTTTATCAATGGGAAAAAAGTTGAAGTTTTAGACTGCCCAATTCAATCACCAGACCTTAACCCAATTGAGCAGCATTTCACCTCCTGAAGAGGAGACTGAAGGAGGGAGGAACCCTCTGAAACAAACCCCAACTAAAAGAGTGTGCAGTAAAAGCCTGGAAGAGCTCCACAAAAGAAGAAACCACCAATTTGGTGATGTCAGTGAGGCTTAATGCAGTTATTGCAAGCAAGGGATATGCAACCAAATATTAAAGTGTCGTTTACTTAAATTTACTTCAAGACTTATCTGTTCCTGCTTGTTTTATGTTGTTGAACACATTTAGATGTAAATACCAGGAAGTAAAACTTGCCATCCTAAGCTCTCGTCTCATATCCACCTTTTGATCTCAAACCCAAATGGTGTACAGCACACAAACACATGAACTGGCCTTGCCGTTCCAATAGTTTCAGAGGGGACTGAATCTACAGTCATTATTACCACCTCCTTGCTCTGGGGGCAAAAACCTCTAACCCTATTCTCCAAGAATCATGTTCATTCAGAAGTCTCCAATTAGTTAGCCTCTATAGGGAGACAAGGGATCTGGAATGCATCTAAATCCAGAGGAGTTTTTCACAGGGAGCCAGGATTTCTAGTCATACCTCTGCCCTGAATATAGCATTTATGTTGTATTGTAATGATGTAAATTCTTTCATATGAATCGTATACTGTATGTGATTTGTGTGTGTGCTGTCAACACAACCTTCGTACAACCTTCGACCTCATACATTCGTCAAGCTAAGTGCTTGCTTATGCCTCACACTGTACTCGATATATGCAAACATCGATCTTGGTTAATCCCAAATTGTCTCTGTTGTTTCTGACCCTCGATGGAAATAAACAACCTTTAATCTGCCATATGTTTTATATTTACACAAACCACCACTTCAAGCAGCCGGAGAGAAATGAAAGGAACAACATCACAATAAGGAATGTTCGTGAATTTATTTGATACTAACAGATATATTCCAAACTGTTTTTTTTAATTACATCCAAAGATTATAGTATTTATAAAATAAAAACAATTGTTTCCTTTGGAGGCATAAGACATAGGAAAAAGCGTTCATAAAATTGAAGTTAATTCAAATTTAAAACAAAATGAGTTCTCAAATCTTTGACATTTGACATATTAGTTGGATCATTTTTACTTTTTAAACCTTATTTTATTTTATTTTTTTCATGCTTTGCTTCACTATAAACTATAATATTTCTGGCATTAATAGAACAAAGAAAGAAAGAAAAAAAAAATGGCCATTACCCTGAGAACATTTTGGGATACCTGAATCATGTGCACTTCATTTAAATCTGGTCAATTATTTCTACTTGCCTAAGTAAAGTAAATACAATGTTCAAGCTACATTTGTGTGGCCCAACAAACACATAAACGCATAAACCGTATACTTTAGTCCTCATTTTACGTACATACCATGAATACATTGATTTCACTTGCTCTTGGGTAGTTGGGTTAATAAGTACCTTTTGAATACATGCTTTTAATGGCTTTGAATGGTTTTAAATACACTATGTCTAGCATTAAGGCACAAATACTTATCAATATATGTAATTATTTGATCTCTTGGATACGACAGGAGGATTGTGTGTTAGTACGAGTTGTTAACATGGGGATGTTGAGGATGTTATGCAGAAGAGTGCAGTTGTGCTCTTTGGTCTGATGTCAGATGAAGCTGTGTGGGAGAAAAACACAATTCAGTCAAGACGGCTGAAAACTGTCTGTATTCATACAGGTCTACGTGGTACGGAAAATTTTCATCAACTGAACGATATATAAGGAATTAAACACCTAAGGGCAGGCTGTTATAGGAAAATCATCAACGACTATGTGGTGTGATGAAGCAGAGTTACTGTTTCCATGAATTAAGAAAATAAATTAATTATTTTCTTAAAACAACATATCCTGAAATGTTTTATTCCTCTTATACCACAGCAATTTGCCTACAATGTGTTATAGAACGTCCATAAAACAAGACATTTAATCCCCAACCTCTCTTTTTTTTCTCTTTCTTAAAGTTAATAAGGCAAAAAAAAAACCACAAGTCCTCGACCTCGAAGACTTTCCAGTGGCGGAAAACATTTCTGACACTGGAGACTCCTTCAATGCTAATGCTAAATGCGAATGATAAATAACCATCTCCTTACAGAAAACATTTGTTTATACTATAAAGCATCCACCTTTCACTTTACTAGTTATTGTGTAACGGTGAATGGTGCAATGATCTTGTGCGCATCTTTTCATACTACTGAAACACAACCCTTGCGAATCGTTACCATGTTCACAAAGGCTTTCACTGGTGTAAATACAAATGTGATCAGATACACCAGCACACAAACCAGCACTATTTATTTATAAAGGCTTTTTTGTCTTAGGCAATAGGATGCATTGGATATCATCTGATGACATTGTTTGATGTGTAAAGAGGATCAAAATGGCTCTGAATAAATAAATAAATAAATCTGTCCATACCGTTTGCTAATCCAGACTTCTCTTGCCTCGATAGAGTACTGCAAAAGCAGAGAGAGAGAGAGAGAGTTAATTAAATCAATGTACATATATACTAATTGATCAAGTACAAGCTATTTACAATACATTATTTATGTTTTACTAATGTTGATATTATATATATCAAATTATTTGTAACGATAGATTTGCATCACATTTTGTTCCGGTCGATGAATCAAAGAGCTTCACTTTATTGCTTTAACACTTTATTTAATCGACAGCTTTTAGAGATGATACCTAAAATACCTTTATTTTTTTTTATATAAAACAACAATACATGGTAGTTTTTTTTTAAATCCATTTACGGTTGTGCTGGTATTGTAATGTTGTGGAACATCTGCAAAACAAGTTAGTTCCTGTTCCCACTAATTGATTTAAGATCAGTGTAAAGAGTTCTGAGACTTACCCATTCCGATATCTCTGCCTGAGCAATAAACTGAAAGAAATGGGAGAAAATGATGCATAAGTTCTTATCTGTATAAAATAATACTAACGCTGGGTTTGTTGCAGCTTCAAGTCCACATTCTCCTTTATCCCAGATATAGTCTATCCGCCAAGAATGCTTTTTTTTTTAGCTCTGTGTTGAAGCTCTGAGGCTGAAAAGTAAGGGACGTTTACACTGTAGCTACCAGTTTGGCACATATTCGTCGCACGCTTGCCTCAAAGACATTGGATCGCATTTTCTCAAGCTGCATACTAACAAATTTCTTTGTAAATCTATCCTGAAATGTGGTGTACATCAAAATCCAGTTCTGAAAATGTTTGTATCCTACTGAGTTTGTGTAAATTTACGTACTCTATAAGGAAACTTGCTCACAGACGAGAGCTCTTTTACCATTTAGTTGTCATTTTGTTGTTTTCAGCTCTCTGTGAGCTTTGCCTTTGTGGAGTTTTGTGGGCTGATTGACATTTATCATACCATCAACACTGGGCCTAGACGTTTCCATTGGATTTACAAAAGTTCCGGAAAGCCTATGCTGATCCTTTGTAAACCTTCCCGACGCAGCTCATTTGCATTTAGAGACGCCCACAAAACTCCATAAATGGTCAAGTGCACAGACAGCTGGGAGCACGAAATGAACAATCAGGGTAAAGGCTGAAAGACAGAAGTGGAAGTTATTATACAGGATAATATTATTAATTATTGAAAAGCGAGTGTTAAATCTTCCGCCAGCTGAGGTGTTTGCTTACGGCTTACAGCTCTGCGAAGACAGACTGACCCGTATTCTGTTTATACGGTGCCATTTTGTTTGTTGTAATTGAACGATTATGTTTTTTTTTTCTTCTTAACGTATGAATGCGTTGGCTCATTTTCTTTATCGTTCGTTTTCTTTAATTAACATCGATGATATAAAACAGCTGGCTTTCGTGAACAAAACGTTCTCGATGGAGCTGCTAGTCCCTGACCTGGTGAGCTAAGCACGAGGACGTGTTTCCGAATGAAGTGCTTATATAAGTGAATGCTGAATTCTGTAAACGTAATCAAAATAAGCAGTTTAAATTTTCATTTAAGCATGAGTAGGCAACGAATGTTTTTTCGGAATTTTACAGGATTTTTATTAATACCACATTTCTTGTCAAACTATGAATGATTTTTACAAATAATTCCAGTTCGCATCCAGATAAATGAGGCACAATCAAACACCAAACATGCCTTGTGTAACAGACTACATCTGAGTAAAGTAATATTATATAGATTTTAGTTCCAGCTACTTTTTGATCATAGAGTGAAGAGTGAAGGGATCATACCGGAGTACATCCTACTGGGACAGAACGGCACCACGGTTCCGTCTGGGTTTATAGGTGCCACAATGACCGTGTACACATCACCACACGTGACCTCTGAGACGTCACACATACTCTGTCCCGGTGCGGGGCTGCAAGCATGGGCCCGGCCTCCACCTGTCACCTGGGCTGTGAAGTTACTGAAGGAGCTCGAGGACCACCATGAAACACGCAGGGTATTATTGAGGCGTGTGTAAAGACGGATTCTTGAAGGACAGCACACACCTGGACAGAGAGTGATTTTGATCACAGGGGCCCAAGCACCCATTTGCAAACATCACCCTCCAGTGGCTAATTTGTGTAAGGTCATTTTGAATGCTAGAGTGTAGCTAGATGTACATAACATTTAATTTTTACGACCATGCTAACCCCGCTGAAAGCTGATTGGCTGACGGTGGCCATTTTTAATACTCAATGAATCTGTGTAACTTACTGGTGGAGAAGCCATGGTACGTGCATACTGTCTTGTTTCCCCCGGAGCTGATGGCCTGTAGCGAGACAGTGTGGTTTGTTCCACAAGTGATGCATCCTATCAGGCAGTTGGTCTGCGTGGTGTGACATGTGGCGTTGCCTCGCGACGAGTTCAGCGACGCTATAAACGACTGAGCTCCCTGAGCAGCTGACCAGGTGACGTTACTCATCGCCTGGTTCACCTGAGTGACGCTCAAAGTGGCTGGACAGCATGGAGCTGGAGATGGAGGAAAGGGAGACAGTAGAGCTAAAATCTCAAAAGGCTCTAAGAACTACACACTGTTTTTTTATACGATAGTAGAAAAACTCTAAGGAGGATTTAAGAAAAGATTTAAAAATGACAAACCCCTTCTTTAATGTCAGCAGAAGGTGCAAAGAATAACAAAGCTCCTCTTTAATGGTAGCGGAAAGCTCTAGAAATTACAAACTGCTTCTTTAATGACAGAAAAAAGCACTAAAATTAAATGACAACACAACGCTCTAAATGTTACAAACTGTTTCTTTAATGGTGGCAGAAGATGCTAAATGGCAAAGCCCTTCTTTAATGTTAGTTGAAAGCTCTATAAAAATTACAAACTGCTTCTTTAATGGTAGCAGAAGATGCCAAAAATGGCAAAGCGCTTCTTTAATGTTAGCAGAAAGCTCTTAAAAAAAATGACAGACCGCTTCTTTAATTATAGCAGGAAGCTGTAAAAGTTACAAACTGATTCTTTGATCATAGCAGAAGGCACTAAAAAGTATAAACCACTTCTTTAATAGTAGCAGAAAGTGCTAAAGTTGCAAACCGTTTCTTTAATGATGGCAGAAAGCTCGAAAAATATTACAAACTGCTTCTTTAATGACAACAGGAAGTTTTATCATGAATCATTTTTTAAATTTTTTAATCAATTGCTCAGAAAATCGGTTTAGCAAATCACCACTGACAAGGGAACTGCACCTGTCTGGAAGTACACGCTGTAACTGGGCATGCTCAGTCCGGCGGCCGTGGAGGCAATGGAGGTGACCTGATAGGAGGAGCCACATAATAATCCGTTCACCTGACAGAATGTCGTGCTTGATTGACAGGTGAGGCGGCCACCTGCTGATCCAATCACATTGATGGTGTAGTTGGCAGCGTTGTTAGTGGACGTCCAGGTGACATTGATGGAGGACGAGTTAATCGGACTTACAGTCACTCTCTCAGGCATACAGGGAGCTGTGAGAGAGAAATTTTATGAACGAGAATGCAGCGTATATTAATGTTGAGTGTTTGTTTGTATTTTACCTGTTTCTTGTGTCGGGGTATTGCAGGAGCAATTGCACCCCTGTTCTTCATTGCAGGGACAGACGAGGACATTGTACCTGGTGTTGCAGTTGAGATCAGAGAGCACACACTCAGGTGAGGTGTCATTACACAGCACTGTGTTTTTAGAAGAGTCCACAGCCTGCACTTTGTACATGTCTGCCCCTCGCACCGGTATCCATGTGATCATCAGGGACTCCCAGGAAATTCTAGAAACGGTCACATTCGTCGGACAGCACGGGACTACAGGCAAGGAAAGATGGGATGGAATGGGAGAATGAGCTGAGTGTGTGTGTGAAGTCTGTGCAAGTTGCGTGTTGGATTCTACATACCGGTGGTTTGATTTAGGAGGGGTCCTGGAGGACTGGCTCCAGCTTGGTTGTTAGCGAACACACTCAGGATGTAGGAGTAGCCGCAGTGGCAGCTGAAGTTACAGGAAGTGCCCGTGGAATTACACATCTCTTCGATACCGTCGTCTCTCTTGCTGAAAGCGGTGTAATAGTCAACGTAGGACACGGGGTTCCAGGACAGGGAGCAGTTACCGCGTCCGATGTCATCCACATGGACCGGCTCTGGAGGACAGGGGACTGAGAAACAGAGGGAACGTCAGGAGCAGTAGCATTTAGAAAGGAAATCCTGTACAGTATTCATGAAAATCCAGAAAGCTCATTCAACATCTGGCCAGAAATGTAAAAATACCAGACTGAGGTGAAAAGATACGATAATATTCAGTATTCCAGTCTCTCCATGAATGCATGTTTAAGAGTCACACTCTAGCTGGAAGCACTCACATGAAATGTAATGCTGCGACCCGGAGGATTGGCTCGGTCCGGCTTGGTTGAAGGCAGTTACAGAGATATAATGGATCTGTCCGCAGCTCAGTGGACTCAGAGTACAGGAAGTCGATGCAGACGAGCAGTTCAGTCCAGCCGAGCTCATGGCTAAGTACCGATTGGCTCCCTGAGCAGGAGCCCAGGACGCTGACAGACCCACTACACCGTTCACCGCCGTGCTCACCAGTACAATGGACTGAGGTGTAGGAGGACCTGTGGACACAGATTGATTCAAATGCGTAGTCCATTTACACTGACTATCTAAAGAGTTTCTGAACGTAATCATAAGCACTGTTGAATTATCCACATCTGATGGATCTGTACAGTAACAGCAGCTTTGACAGTAGTGAGAGCTGTAAGCTTTCTATTAATTCACTCTTTGTAACAGGTTATTTTTTCTATAGTAACAAATTACACAGGGACTTGATAGGTAGATGCTCTACCTATTCTAAAACTAATAATAAACATATTCGTATTTATGAAAGGGATACATATAAATGTTAAGCATTTATGGAGCATTTATTTATGGAAGGAGTCTCCAGTGTCAGCACTTTGTATCGTATTGTTTGCTCATTCATCCTACTCTAGTACGAAACTAACAAAGCAAAGGAATGTTCTGGAAACCTCTTCTGACTTACGGGTGATCTGGCAGACGGTGTAGTCATCCCCAGGCACGCTTTGTGGACTCCAGGCATTAGCTTTGATGCAGTAGTTAGTGCCGGCCTCCAGGTTGCTGAAGGTCACGTTGGTGTTGCTGGTGTTCAGGCGACTCTGTTGGTATGAGCCGTCACGAATAATGCTGATGCTGTAGAGTGTGGCGTTCGGTACCGGAGCCCAGATCACCACAATGCTGCTGTTAGTGGGGGAGCTGCTGTTTAGCAGAGGAGCGGCCAACACTAATCACACACACACACACACACACACACACACACACACACACACACACACACACACAGGGGGGAAAGATAGAAGAAGATTGATGATATGATTCACTGAAGTAAATGGGATAAATTAAATGTACAGAGGAGATAAATTCCATTGGTTGCATCCATCCACCATCCATCTTCTATATCGCTTATCCTTCAGGGTCACAGGAACCTGGAGCCTATCCCACGGGTCATGTGGCACAAGGCAGGGTACACCCTGGACGGGCTCAGTCACATACACATTCACACACCCATTCATACACTATGGACACTTTGGACATGTCAATCAGCCTATCATGCATGTCTTTGGACTGGGGGAGGAAACCCCAGTAAAAAAAAAAAAGGTGGTGGGGGGGTCTATAGTATCTGTTTGTAACCACAGGTGCAGGAAGTGGTAGGAGTGGGAAGTCTCTATACTGTGCAACAAATAAAACTCCAAAACAAAACTAAGCAATGACGTCAGACATTACATTCAGTTCTCTCTAATTGAAGCATCTTCTCGTGTGTCTGTTTGTGACCAGCATTCCACTTTAGTGCCTCTTTATTAAATACTATCTATCTAGCAAAACTTCCTATTGAAAGAATTGTACAAATGTCATTTTTGTCATATAATGACGGTCATGCTGATAAAGAATTAATTAAACATGGTTTCTGTCCTGCCCATCCCCAGCATAAAGCCACTTTATTCCCAGCATGCTTGAATAGTGTGGTTTGTAAATAATACTCTGACCCCATTGTGACTCTTTTCTAATGTTTGAAGCCACTGCTTCCTACAAGCAGCCTTCTCATAATGCGAGCTGCACCATTAACACGACAATAACTGCTGCCGCCCAGTCCCAGGAGACAGTCTGCCATAAACCTGAGGTTTAGCTTCTCTCAACGTTCACCTGCAGGACCAGTTCGGATGCTGTAATTTAAGATCAACCACCTGATGGTACATATTATAGGATCCATGTGAAGAAGGAAAAAAAAGTGGAACACTCACACACACAATTCTGCACTGAAGTTCAAATATGAGCCACATCCTGATCCCTCTTTTTAACTCAGCGAGGAGATCAGGTGGCCTGAGGCCTAGAGAATGGCCGACAGTGTGTGCGCATGAATGGGCTGTTTCTTGTGACGACAGGGGGATTTTCTGGTTTTTTGGAGTGTGGACAGAGAAGGAAGAATACCTGTCTTTGCTTGGACCGAGGGTGAAGGCTGGCTACTGCCACCGCTGTTGACGGACATGACGCTCAGAGTGTAGTCAGTGTAAGGCTGCAAGCCGGACACCGTCCCTGGAGAGCCAGGCACAGACGTCTCTGATACGAAGGCGCCCTTGCTGGTCTCGGTGCGCAGGATGTACGAGGAGGCACCTGAGACTTGTGTGAACTCCACTGTGATGCTTTGGCTCTGTTTGGAGGAAGCCGCCGTGATGGTGGGGACGTCAGGAGCTGGACAATTATACGCAATAATGTCTTTAATACTGTGTTGACGATAAAATAGTCAATATACGTAGCAAACACTGGGGATAAATGGGGATTTAATAAAATTCAATATGTTTAAGAATACGCTTTGGGGTTTTTTTTCCTGACTAAATATAATACATAATAGATGCTTCTAAGCTAATTAAAGGAGTACGCTAATATACAAAACCTGTACTGTATGTTTGATTACCATGACAAGAAATTCAACATGTTTCCCTGTAATAATAAAGAACTAAAAATCCCCCAAACTTGCAAGCTTATAACAGATTTCTATGGGCAGTAAACGAACCTCTATGCAATAAATATATTTTTAAGACTTTTTTGGATTCTTTTTCAAAATTACGGTCTAAATTTGTATAATCCTGATAAACACGTACCAGAATTTTTTACATCATATATTACAATCATATAGTATTTGACGATTGCCCTTAGACTTTTATTGTAACTAAACAGGGTTTTCTCTTTTCTCAGTACACATGAACATGTCAAAATTCTTGTCTGTGGTAATCACACATAAACTAGAGATG